>NC_139219.1:3980793-4168293 GCF_055691185.1 Crinia signifera
TGCAGTGTAAAAATAATGCAGCCAGTATTTACCCTGCACAGAAACAAAATAACTCACACAAACCTAACTCTCTCTATACATGTTACATCTGCCCCACCTGCAGTGCATATGGTTTTGCCCATTTTAAGAACAAATTTGTACTGAGCTCAGATCAGAATAAGGCCCTATGGGCCTTATTTTGGTTCACTCTTTCTGACAAAATCCTTCTTAGATGGACAAAACCATGTGCACTGCAGGGGAGCATATGCAAAATGTGCAGAGATAATTAGATTTGGGTGGGGTTTTATTTCAAAGTGAGATCTATATTGAAGTGTAAAAATAAAGCAGTCAGTATTTTCCCTGCACAGAAACAAAATTACTCACCCAAATCTAATTCTATCTGCACATGTTACATCTGCACCCCTGCAGTGCACATGGTTTTGTCCATCTAAGAAGGATTTTGTCAGAAAGAGTGAACCAAAATAAGGCCCTATATTATATACTATAGCTGTACCTGTATATCTGTGTAATCAGTCACTATATTATATACTATAGCTGTACCCAGGGCTTAAAGTGCTCCTGGAGAGGTGGTGGAACTCCGTTCCCCTAACACAGAAACCCCCCCCCCCCATTAGGCAGAGCCTAGACCAGTGCCAGGGAGTTTGTGCCCTACCACCCATAAAGGGATAATGGTCCCACAACACACAGTAGCACAATTGTATACACATTACACCGCATGTAGTGCCCTTGATTCATATTAAATCACACAGTGATGCTTCTTATACACATAATGTCCACAAATGTTCATCTTAACTTTACATTACATATGCCAAGTCAGAAGAAGAAACCCTTGGGACAGGCTTTCTTTTGGAATTACTGTTTAGGACTGTGGTAGAGGTGGAACTCAGTTCCCCCTACCATTAGAGGTGGTGGAACTCAGTTCCCCCCAGTTCCCCCTCACTTTAACCCCTGGCTGTACCTGTATATCTGTGTAATCAGTCACTATATTATATACTATAGCTATACCTGTATATGTGTAATTAGTCACTGTGTTATATACTATAGCTATACCTGTATATATGTGTAATCAGTCACTATATTATATACTATAGCTATACCTGTATATATGTGTAATCAGTCACTATATTATATACTATTGCTGTACCTGTATATCTGTGTAATCAGTCACTATATTATATACTATAGCTATACCTGTATATGTGTAATTAGTCACTGTGTTATATACTATAGCTATACCTGTATATATGTGTAATCAGTCACTATATTATATACTATAGCTATACCTGTATATATGTGTAATCAGTCACTATATTATATACTATAGCTATACCTGTATATATGTGTAATCAGTCATTATATTATATACTATAGCTATACATGTATATATGTGTAATCAGTCACTGTGTTATATACTATAGCTATACCTGTATATATGTGTAATCAGTCACTATATTATATACTATAGGTATACCTGTATATATGTGTAATCAGTCACTATATTATATAGCTGTACCTGTATATATGTGTAATCAGTCACTATATTATATACTATAGCTATACCTGTATATGTGTGTAATCAGTCATTATATTATATACTATAGCTATACCTGTATATACAGTATGTGTAATCAGTCACTATATTATATACTATAGCTATACCTGTATATATGTGTAATCAGTCATTATATTATATACTATAGCTATACCTGTATATATGTGTAATCAGTCACTGTGTTATATACTATAGTTATACATGTATATATGTGTAATCAGCGACTATATTGTATACTATAGCTATACCTGTATATATGTGTAATCAGTCACTATATTATATACTATAACTATACCTGTATATATGTGTAATCAGTCACTTTATTGTACACTTTTCCAAATAGGGCCCCAAGAATTTGGAAGTTATCAGTGGATCAGGGGACGGCCTACAACTGGGTCTGACACTCCAAACACGGTGGAAACCACGATAATTCAGTATAAACACCTGTCCAAAAAAGAATGATATATACGATTTTAAATATCTCTGTGAGAACCACAACACAGAGATATCTTTAGTTACACTATATGGGATAACATGACAATATCCACTGTCCGTACAGTAAGGCAACGTTTACAGCTGGGTCCTGTAGGTCCTTCAGCCTCAAGCCTAAGGTGAAGCAATAGCACAATATCTATATTGATACTTCTTATGTGGGCCTCAACAAATGAATCACTGTACCCATAGTCACAAGGACGGACGCCCATTTGGCTGCTAGGCACATTGGAGTTTGTATGTAATCATGTATGTCGTCAGGGAGATGTAAACGAACCTAAGCTCAAACCTTAAACTCCCAGGCAGATCAGGGCATTTCAACTGCCAGCCTAATAGAAGGCATTGACTTGGACCATGGGCGTAAGTCTCTACTACTCTACTACTGTCCCTAGAAGGCAGAAAAAGACCAGTCCTAACAGAATTGAGAGGGATTCTTCTTGCCCTATCTCTACTGTCTCTGGAAAAAAATGTCATTCCTGTACAACTGTCTGTAACAAAGAGACATAGGCTTCAGTGTTCTTGGACAGTGGAGCAGCTGGAAACGTCATGGATACAGGCTTCACTGGGTAGAAGCAGAAGAATTAATAGTATACAATTACTATTTGCAGTCTTGATGGAACCCCTCTTTTGAATAGGCGAGTGACCCCTTGCATGTTAAAGAGGGGAATCGGTGGCGGCAGGGGGGGGGTGTTTGGATGGGCGGTGTCTCTGGTGCTTGGTAAGTTGCGGTACCCAATTCATTGCCTGATTCTAAAAGTCATTCGGTTCCTTACTGGGTATCGACCTCAGTATCTCTTCTGGTTATCACCCACAATTGTGTGGTCAGAATGAACATGTCAACCTACCACTCACGCAGAATTTGCCTATAACAATTCCTGTCATTCATCTACCAAGAAATCTCCTTTTGTCAGGGCTTATGCATTTGGTCCCTCGCAAGAAGGTTCTGCTACTTCTTATCCAAAGCCTTGTCTCATGGCCACATCACGTGCCTGGGTGTAAGTGAATATGTAGCAGTGGAGCAAAGGCCAGGGCTGACCTGGTGAGACCGGAGCACCCAGTTACTCCACAATATAAACCTCATCACACAAACCAATATATTATTTATATGATCGGTTAGACATCTGAAGGCGTTAAGTGAAGGTTAAATTGGTCCTTCAGGGGGGGAATGGGCGTGATCACGGAGTGTTGCACGTAGGGCGGGAGCCTGTGGCGTTCCCTGGCGTGATGTGTGCGGTGTGGCAATGTGAGCCGTGCGCGCTAAGGTAATCTGAGTGGCTGGAGTCCCGGGCCTTGTGACCCCTCAGACGGATCTGGGTACGAGGAGGAGACGCACGAGGAGGCGCGCGGGAGAGTGGGATGGCGGCAAACTTACACAGAGGACGGTGGTGAGCGGGGCAGTCACTAGTCGCCAGCACTGCATGCTGGCGGATGCCGAGTGAGGCGGTGAGGAGGCACGGTGACGGAGACGGAGGAAGTGCTGACAGGCAGAACCAGAGCCGGAGTTGGACATGCAGCAAGTGTAGCCTGCTGATTTTACAGCCAGGAACTCCTTTGGCAGAGGGGTCGCCGGCAGAAGCAGCAAGGTCAGAGCAAGCGAGGGGGAGTGGGTGCTGCTCCCTGGGCTAGCCTCAGTCCAACAGGGCTGTCCAGGTTGAAGCGGGTGACCCCCCCTCTCTCGAAGAAACTGCGGGTGGCTATAGGACATATGGTGCCTGAGTACTGGAAACTGCCCCCCCCCTGCCGCTCAAAGCTGCTGATGTTTCATAACTGCACCAGCGGTGAATGATGGTCTGTTCAAGCTGAGGGGAGGTGGGCGCTGCTCCCTGGGCTAGCCCTCAGCCAAGTGAGATCGCCCAGGTGGAAGCGGGGGTACCCCCACCCTCAGAGAAGTTTTACAACCCATCAGATGTATGAAGTATCCGCCAGGCACGTGACGAAGAACGGGGCATCTTCAAATATCAGAGAAATATCAGAGCCCTCTTCAGCCCCTTATACAAGGTACTGTGCATCTACTCTACATAAGTGACAACACTTGCTGTAAGACCCCAATTGGGGGATCCATATCAGGTGCATAGCCAGTGAACTTTGCTTTTGGTTTTCTCTTTTTTGTCTGCTTTTTTGCCCTTTTTTTTTGTTGCTCTTGAGACACGGTGGCAAGATGGGTAAAACTGGCCAGGCCGCGTCGGCAGCAAAAATGGATAAGTTTCTGAAATCGTCTGGGGGGGTAAAAAAGGCAGGAAACAGTGACTCGAGGGATTCTATGTCACCAAATAAATCATTGAGTGGAAGTCAGGGGTCCACAGAGGTGAGATTGGATGATTCAGTTCAAAAGCTGCTGGAGGCGATTAGTGCCAGCGAAACCAGATTGATGGGGAAAATCGAGCAAACCCAGACAGAAATAGCGCTGCTGAGGCAAACTATGCAGGCTGTACAGAATAGAGTCACGGAGATTGAAACAAGAGTGTCTAATGTGGAAGATATACAGGCCCCACTGACTGAGAAAGTAAAAACCCTCTTTGGATCAGTAGAACAAATTCAAAACAGATTGGTGGAGCTAGAAGGGAGATCCCGCCGAAATAATATAAGAATAGTGGGAATACCCGAGAAAATGGAAGGCAGTGATCCAGTGGGATGGGTGGAAGGATGGTTGAAATTACAAATTGGAGAAGACAAGCTATCCCCCCACTTTGTTGTAGAAAGGGCACATCGGGTCCCATCCAGACCGCTGCCTCCGGGATCTGCACCCCGAACACTGATTATAAGGCTGCTAAATTATCGGGATAGGGACAATATCCTCAGGGCTGCCAGGTCAGCAGGACATATTGAAGTCAATGGATCAAATGTGATGTTTTTTCCAGACTATGCTCAAGCAATTCAACAAGAGAGGGTTAAGTTTGTGAACATAAAAAGGAGGCTGAGAGAAATGAATATGCAATATTCAGTAATGTTCCCGGCTAAGTTAAGGGTTGTTGCAGATGGTCAGTCACATTTCTTTTCCAGTCCAGAGGAAGCGGTACGATGGTTGGATGGTCAGAAGATACCGAAACAAAGAAAGGGGACTTAAATGGGACTGGACAGTAGACTGCTCCAACATCTGTGCACACCCTTTGTCTATGCAGTTTCTTTAGGTGCTAAGAGAGGAACGGGAGGCCAAAAGCTGCTGGTATACAAATGGTTGTTTGGGGGTGTATGTATAGGGTTTTTTTTTTTTTTTTTTTTTAGAATGATCAGGGAACTCGGGTCTTTGATGTCAAACAATGCGACGGCTAGAGGATAATGTATTAAATAAACCGCCAGGGACGCCACGTGCAGGTGGTGAGCCCAGTGAATATGCCCAGGGATGGGGGGAGGGGGGATGTGGATATTTGGTGGGTCAGTGGGGGGAGGGGGGGTGGGGGCGATAGGTACGGGGTAAGGTATACCGTGGTAGGGCAGGTATATAGGGTGGGGGGGGGGTTGGTTGGTCTACGTTTATATTTGGTTCAGAGGGGATGGTATGAGTGGTCACATATATGGGAAATTAGGGTACAGATAGAAGGATATATTTGTCTAGAGGGTGAGGAATATGGTTAAGATTATATATTGGAACACCCGTGGCCTTAATGATAGACATAAGAGGGCATTGGTGTTGAATCATATAAAGAGACAGGGGTCGGATGTTGTGTGTTTGGCCGAGACGCATTTGGTAGGGGATAAAAATCTGGCCCTGAAAAGAGCCTGGGTAGGGCAAATGTATTATACCAATTTCTCGAACAACTGCAGGGGGGTCTCACTACTCGTGCATAAGAGGGTGCCGTTTAAGTGCATGAAGAGTGAGGTGGATAGTGAAGGAAGGTACATTTTTATTCAATGTCAAATGTTCAATGTTAAATTTTGTTTGTTAGCAGTGTACATACCACCACCTTTTCAATATGAGGTAGTACGGAAGGCCGTTGAATTTATGGCGGGATTAGATGGAACGCCAATGTTACTCATCGGAGATGTAAACAATGTATTGGACCCTGAAATGGATAGGTGGTCAAAGGGGGGGGGGGGCCCAAAACAGGCAATAAGGGATTCGATAAATTCTGCCATGATGTTGGGTGGTTTGATTGGTGGCGAGATGTACATCCGAATGTTAAGATGTACTCATGTTATTCACAGACCTTTCAATCGTTCTCTAGAATAGATGTGGCGTTGGTAAATAGTGAAATGACAAGAGTGATTGAAAATGTGCAATATGGTACAAGAGGGATTTCGGACCATTGCCCTATAGAAGTAACAATTCGGCAGGAGGAGGTGTGTGGATACAGACCGTGGAAGTGCCACCCAAGTTGGCTTGAGCAATTAGGACCTAGAACAGAGCTGGGGAAGGAATGGTTAGAAATGATAGAATTGAATAGAGGATCAGCTGGTCCAGACACGGTGTGGGACACAAGTAAGGCCTATATCAGGGGGATATTGATAAAAAAGATTGCCTATATTAAAAGTAAATCCAGGGGGGAAATTAAACAAATGCAGGAGAGTGTAAAAGCACTTGAAACTGAATACACCCAACAAAACACACAAGCAGCTAAGGACAAATGGGAGGAGGCAGTTCAGAAGCTCTTAGAGGAGGAACAGAGGCGTACAGCTAGACAAGAGGCTTTTAGAGCACATAATCGCTATATAGAAGGGGATCGGCCAGGCAGCTATTTGGCCCACCTGGCGAAAGGAGATAAACAGGGACTGGGAATTATGAAGGTTAAAAATCAACAAGGAGAGATAGTGGTCAGTACCCCAGAGATAGCACAAGTATATATGGAATACTACAAGAAATTATATGCAAAAACCACGATAGGGGGTAGCAAAAGAATTGAGAAGTTCCTATCCGGGCTTGAGCTGCCTAAGTTAAGTCAGGAAGAGCTGCTTGAATTAGAACGGCCAATAGAGGTGGATGAAGTTAAAAATGCTATAAGGATGTTAAAGGCCGGGAAGGCTCCCGGGTTAGATGGCCTACCAGTGGAGATATACAGATTACTGGATACCCCAATGATTCAAAAATTAACAGATATTCTAAATGAGTGTGTGCGGAATGGTAAACTGCCGTCGTCTATGCAAGAAGCAGTAATAACAGTAATATTTAAAGAAGGGAAGGATCCACTGCTACCCGAGTCATACCGACCGATATCCCTCCTAAACTCAGACAATAAAGTTTTTGCCAGGGTACTAGCAAGTAGGTTAGAGAAGGTCATGAGTAAGCTAGTACATAGGGACCAAACGGGTTTCTGTAAGGGGTCATGTACGGCTACCAACATTAGAAGATATTATGTTTACGCTCAAACGACGCGGGGGGAGGAAGGAAAGGGAGGGGTGGTCGCATTGGATGCTGCCAAGGCATATGACAGCGTCGAATGGGACTACCTGTGGGAAACCCTGAAGAGATATGGTATAGGGCCCGAGTTTATTAAGAGAATCCAATTGATGTACCAAGCCCCGAAGGCCAGGATACAGGTCAATGGTTATGTAACCGAAGCATTTACTTTAGCCAGAGGAACTAGGCAAGGATGCCCTCTGTCCCCCTTGCTTTTTAACCTGGCTGTAGAACCATTGGCCTGTGCCCTGAGGCAGGATAAAGTACTGCAGAAAATGGGGGACGGCAGGCTATTGTCACTTTACGCTGATGATATAATGATATTTCTGGAGGACCATGGAATGGGCCTTCCAAGGGTATTGGCGAAAGTAGAGGCGTTTAGTGAGGTGGCGGGGATCCGGGTCAACTGGACCAAGTCGAATGTGATGCCCCTATCAGGCAGGTGTCGGCAGAATGACGATAATGGTAGGGGTGGGTCAGTGCTCAAGTGGGTAGACGACATTAAATATTTGGGGATACAGATTTCAAATAAACCCGAGGAGTTTCGTAAATTAAATCTTGATCCACTCGTGAAATGGTATCATGGCAAAGCAAGAACATGGGGGAGACTACCTCTCTCCTTAACGGGTAGAATCAATCTTATCAAATTAGTAGTACTTCCCAAAATACTTTATGTGGTCAGGCAGGCACCAACATATATCCCCGCAAAGTTCTTTAAAACTCTGGATGGGATAACATCATCCTTAATATGGGGGAGAAGAAGGCCTAAAATGTGTCTTGAAGCACTTGCTAGAGATAAGTTCCTAGGAGGCCTTGGCCTCCCTTTATTTAGATACTACTATATAGCCTCACAAATCTGGCAAATCAAGGGTTGGGTTACAGGTCAGTGTGACGAAAGTATAAAGAAGTTAGTGACTCAAACGAACCCTAATTATACCCCGAAACAGATATTATTAGATCAGAAAGGGGGAAATATACATACGGCACTGGTGTCCCAGGCCAAAAAAGTTTGGCATCAGGCGAATAGGATCTGTGGTTTTGATGCAATAGACCCTGACACTCCGATCTGGGCGGGCGGTCTTAAGGATAAAAAGTTAAATCTCTCCAGAAATCGTGAGATGAGAGTGTTTTGGGGAAGATATGGGATTGAATCCCTAGCGCAGGTATATAGGGAGGGGAGGCTGAAACCCTTTGCACAATTAAAAGAGGAATATAATGTGTGTAATAATGCACTGTATAGATACATCCAACTCAGACATAGACTGCAGGCAGTGTATGGCACACAGTGTATAAATCTAGAGAACTCACCAATCAAGAAGATATTATTAAGTAACAAAGAAATTGGGGTATCAGGAATCTATAAGTTTCTCCTTCATAAAAAAAAATCCCCCCAACTAGATAGGATTGAGGTACTTTGGCGCCAGGATATAGGAGAACTAACTGAACAGGAATGGTGTAAAGCCCTTAGCTCCCCGGCTAGAGCAACGTACGCGGTCAACCACCAGCAGGTCCAGACTTTTATTGTAAATAGGGCATATCTGACACCGGTTAGAATAAAGAAGTTCGACCGAAGCCGTAGTGACAGGTGCCCTAGGTGTCACATAGCTGAGGGAACATTTATACACATGCTTTGGGAATGTAGACAAATAAATAATAGGTGGGGGGAGATCGGGCAGATTATTAGGCAGATTGGAATAGACAGGTTTGAAATGAGTATGAAGATAGGACTATTAGGGATTGTCCCATGCAGTGGAGTAACACGATATGAGACACAGTTAATTGAGAAGTTAGTTGCACTGTGGAAAACACTAATAGCTAGATATTGGATGGCACCAGACACACCGTCAGTGAGTCAATGGGTAATTTTGGTAAATGAAACGCTGAGGCATGAAAGATATGTATACACTAAGAGACACAATATTGGCACATTCCATAAAATATGGGATAAATGGATAAACTCCAATGTATATAGGCACGAGCACTATGAATAAATAGGAACCACAAGGTAGTCTGTAGATATATAGGTGGTGATCACTTCTGCACAAGTACGTATACCAACCAGGGAAACTCGGGGGGGGGGGGGGGGGGGGGGGGAAGGGTAGGCTAAGGGGTAGTTGGTTTCTGTGTAAAAATTTATGTTATTTGAGACTCTATGTGTATGTGTATACAGCAGGTGATGCGCTGGATCCTCCGGTGCATCAAGGAGAGCGACCGACAAAGGGCTGAGCAATATAGAGTACAGTTGGAAAGAGGTGGTGATATGACCTCTTGGGGTAAGCAGGATGGTCGGCGCCGATCTGGTTGATGCAGCGGAGGTGGGCGCAGACTGAAATCCTATGTTTATGGTGTGCATCAACATGTTAAATGTTATGTTTTTAAGTGCAATTTAAAAATTCAATAAAGAAATACTATATTAAAAAAAAAAAAAAAAAAGTGAAGGTTAAATTGCCCATCATTCTACCAGTGGCTTTCTGATTGGTTCTCATCACTCCCTTGTATTAACAGGTACCTTATCTCCCTCCTGCGCTTGTTATTTGAATTAATCTTGGCGTCTAATTCGGCAAACAAGTGCGAGAAAGGGAACACTATCATATACATACTGTATCAGTGCTTCCAGGAAATGAACGGCTATCTCCCTGATCTATGGTCTCATCTGGAAAGTGATTGAGGGCTGGTTAGGATTGGCTGCATTTGTGGATAACGAGGAAATAATTTATGGGACAGATCAAGGGGGCTTATGAGACGCCGGAGCGAATGATACGTCTTGTTTACCAGGGAACTGATGGAGATAAACCCACAACCAGCTTTATGGGAGTAAATGAAGACCTTTCCGACACTTTAAGAAATGGTAATAATGGAGTGGGGAGTAAGACAGTGAGTATTTGTATGTAGAAGGTAACATTGCCCAGGCCCGGATTTACATAGAACAGAGACCCACAGAACAAATTCTACCGGTCTACCGATTATAATGTGATTAATGTCGTCTCCTCTCTCTCTCCAGCAATGTACAAAGTGTTGTGTATTCATCTATTCAGAGATGTCCCTTTCTGGAAATCTCTAAAATCACACTGGAGACTTATCTGTTTACACACACACACATTTGATTAATGCGATGCTACTGCTGTGACATATCAGACTGGACGCCTCACTCTTTGCCCCGCTGCGCTCACATTTATTGTATGGAGCTCCTGTTGCTTTTAAATACTATATATATATATATATATATATATATGCAAAAGAAATAGGAGAAGAAGCGCAAATATGAGCAAAGAGTAAAACAAATTTTACTAAAAAAGTGCAGGCTCACATACATCATAGAATACAGCAAACAGCCTGCCACAATGGGATCCAACACGGTGCATTTTTCGGCTGGAATAGCCGGGACCAGCTTGTTCACCGCCGCCAAGACCTCCGAGAACAAGGAACTTCAAGACACAGCGCTGTAGGTTCAGGCCACGCCCAATGCGTTTTGTCATCTAGGGACTTCGTCAGGGGGTGTGTGATATATATATATATATATATATATATATATATATATAACAGTCTGGTGCGGTCCGGCACTCACTCCAGCACTGCTTACAATGCTCAGGTGCCTTCTGTAAATATAGGTAAGGCTCTTGTAGAAATCAGCGGCACTCAGAGACTTGTTTAGGCAAAAACTTTTTTATCCCATAAAAATAGGTGCAACAAAATCCGACGTTTCGGGGACCTTAACCCCGAATCATCAGTTTTTGTTGCACCTATTTTTATGGGATAAACAAGGTTTTTGCCTAAACAAGTCTCTAAGTGCTGCTGATTTCTACAAGATATATATATATATATATATATATATATATATATATATATATATATATATATATATATATACACACACACACATACACACACACACACACACACACACACACACACACCAATACCTACTATATACTGATGTAATGTTATGTAAGTAGAAGCAAATGACTCTGAATAAGATTACTATTGGCAGGGACAACTACACTGATATTCTCTCTCTCTTCATTAATGTGAAAGAATATACAGTATGCACCATGTAAATGCACCTGTATGACATCACAGAGCTAGCTATAGGGACAGATCCCCTTACAGAGCTAGCTATAGGGACAGATCCCCTTACAGAGCTAGCTATAGGGACAGATCCCCTTACAGAGCTAGCTATAGGGACAGATCCCCTTACAGAGCTAGCTATAGGGACAGATCCCCCCCTTACAGAGCTAGCTACAGGGACAGATCACTTGAAAGAGCTAGCTACAGGGACAGATCCCCTGACAGAGCTAGCTATAGGGACAGATCCCCCTACAGAGCTAGTTATAGGGACAGATCCCCTTACAGAGCTAGCTATATGGACAGATCCCCTTACAGAGCTAGCTATAGGGACAGATCCCCTTACAGAGCTAGCTATAGGGACAGATCCCCCTACAGAGCTAGCTATAGGGACAGATCCCCCTACAGAGCTAGCTATAGGGACAGATCCCCTGACAGAGCTAGCTATAGGGACACATCCCCCTACAGAGCTAGCGATAGGGACAGACCCCCTCACAGAGCTAGCTATAGGGACAGATCCCCCTACAGAGCTAGCTACAGCGATAGATCCCCTGACAGAGCTAGCTATAGGGACAGACCCCCTCACAGAGCTAGCTATAGGGACAGATCCCCTTACAGAGCTAGCTATAGGGACATATCCCCTTACAGAGCTAGCTATAGGGACAGATCCCCTTACAGAGCTAGCTATAGGGACAGATCCCCTTACAAAGCTAGCTATAGGGACAGATCCCCTTACAGAGCTAGCTATAGGGATATATCCCCTTACAGAGCTAGCTATAGGGACAGATCCCCTTACAGAGCTAGCTATAGGGACAGATCCCCTTACAGAGCTAGCTATAGGGACAGATCCCCTTACAGAGCTAGCTATAGGGACAGATCCCCTTACAGAGCTAGCTATAGGGACAGATCCCCTTACAGAGCTAGCTATAGGGACAGATCCCCTGACAGAGCTAGCTATAGGGACAGATCCCCCCCTTACAGAGCTAGCTACAGGGACAGATCACTTGAAAGAGCTAGCTACAGGGACAGATCCCCTGACAGAGCTAGCTATAGGGACAGATCCCCTTACAGAGCTAGCTATAGGGATATATCCCCTTACAGAGCTAGCTATAGGGACAGATCCCCTTACAGAGCTAGCTATAGGGACAGATCCCCTTACAGAGCTAGCTATAGGGACAGATCCCCTTACAGAGCTAGCTATAGGGACAGATCCCCTTACAGAGCTAACTATAGGGACAGATCCCCTTACAGAGCTAGCTATAGGGACAGATCCCCTGACAAAGCTAGCTATAGGGATATATCCCCTTACAGAGCTAGCTATAGGGATATATCCCCTTACAGAGCTAGCTATAGGGACAGATCCCCTGACAGAGCTAGCTATAGGGACAGATCCCCTGACAGAGCTAGCTATAGGGACAGATCCCCTTACAGAGCTAGCTATAGGGATATATCCCCTTACAGAGCTAGCTATAGGGATATATCCCCTTACAGAGCTAGCTATAGGGACAGATCCCCTGACAGAGCTAGCTATAGGGACAGATCCCCTGACAGAGCTAGCTATAGGGACAGATCCCCTTACAGAGCTAGCTATAGGGACAGATCCCCTGACAGAGCTAGCTATAGGGACAGATCCCCTTACAGAGCTAGCTATAGGGACAGATCCCCTTACAGAGCTAGCTATAGGGACAGATCCCCTTACAGAGCTAGCTATAGGGACAGATCCCCTTACAGAGCTAGCTACAGGGACAGATCCCCTGAAAGAGCTAGCTATAGGGACAGACCCCCTTACAGAGCTAGCTATAGGGACAGATCCCCTTACAGAGCTAGCTATAGGGACAGATCCCCTTACAGAGCTAGCTATAGGGACAGATCCCCTGACAGAGCTAGCTACAGGGACAGATCCCCTGAAAGAGCTAGCTATAGGGACAGACCCCCTTACAGAGCTAGCTATAGGGACAGAGCCCCTTACAGAGCTAGATATAGGGACAGATCCCCTTGCAGAGCTAGTTATAGGGACAGAGCCCCTTACAGAGCTAGCTATAGGGATAGATCCCCTTACAGAGCTAGCTATAGGGACAGAGCCCCTTACAGAGCTAGCTATAGGGACAGATCCCCTTACAGAGCTAGCTATAGGGACAGATCCCCTTACAGAGATAGCTATATTGACAGATCCCCTTACAGAGCTAGCTATAGGGACAGATCCCCCTACAGAGCTAGCTATAGGGACAGATCCCCTTACAGAGCTAGCTATAGGGACAGATCCCCTTACATAGCTAGCTATAGGGACAGATCCCCCTACAGAGCTAGCTATAGGGACAGATCCCCTTACAGAGCTAGCTATAGGGACAGATCCCTTTACAGAGATAGCTATATGGACAGAACCCCTTACAGAGCTAGCTATAGGGATAGATCCCCTTACAGAGCTAGCTATAGGGATAGATCCCCTTACAGAGCTAGCTATAGGGACAGATCCCCTTACAGAGCTAGCTATAGGGACAGATCCCTTTACAGAGATAGCTATATGGACAGAACCCCTTACAGAGCTAGCTATAGGGATAGATCCCCTTACAGAGCTAGCTATAGGGACAGATCCCCTTACAGAGCTAGCTATAGGGACAGATGCCCTTACAGAGCTAGCTATAGGGTCCCTTAGGGAGATATAGGGACCGATTCTCTAATAGTGCAGGGATAAGACCTTATAGGAGCTCACCATCAGTGAGTAACACCAGTAGATGTCCCCAGCAGATCAGCACAGAGGCATGAGAGACCCAGATGCCCAAGGGAACATGGTGAGAATACCAGAGGGGGCGTCTCCTGGAGGAAAGGATGGGGTTATGTACTAACACTGGTGTATCTATGGTGTGTGCTAGGTGTGGGCACACATGGTCCTTGGCGTCATAGAGGGCCCATTCCCCACAACCTGAACCCATTGTAGCCTTTACTTACCTGCTTAACAGTTCACACTTCTACTGTAAAATAGGATTTTTTACGGGATACTGGGATTCATTCAGAGCGAAGGGGAAAATAGGGTATCTGCAGGAGACAGGCACATAATTCTTTTACTGGGTGTACTGGCTCCTTCCCTCTACTTCCCTTCCCACAAGTCACTTAATGGAAAATTGTGCCCGAAGGAGAAGGAATATATATGAGAAAAGGATAATCATATGCATAAATATGTGTGGTGAAATGTATACCAGCACACCCAACAATAACAACAAACATGACATTTTTTAATAACAAGTTAACTGTAACATCACCAAGTTACAACAGAACCAAAAGAGTTCTCAAGACAAAGAGAACTCCACAGTAAGTACTCCGCATAGAGGCGGGCGCCCAGCATCCCATATGGACTCCGAGAAAAGGATTTACCGGTAGGTACTAAAAACATATTTTCTCTTACATCAATTTGGGATACTGGGATTCATTCAGAATGAAGGGGATACACCAAAGACTTAAAGACGGGCAGGAATGTGCGGAGACTGTTGTAATACCGCCTTCCCAAACTGGGTGTCCTGTTTGGCCAAAGCGTCAAATGTATAGAATCTGAGAAATGTATGTTGTCTCAACCATGTAGGAGCCCTACATAACTGCAGCGCTGAGACTCCACGAGCAGCCGCCCAGGGTGTCCCTACCGCAAGAGTGGAATGGGCTTTTACAGAAGGAGGACACGGTAGGCCCACCACTCCATAAACCTGCTTGATAGTTGCGCAAATCCAGAGAGCAATAGATTTCTTGGATGCCGGGTGAACACTTTTTTGAGCATCGTACAGAACAAAAAGTCCATCCATTTTACGAATTTTTTGCAGTTCCCTGGGCATAAACCCAGAGAGCCCTAACGACATCCAAAGATTCAGGGATGTCAGACTGAGATTCACGAGCAAGCACAACAATAGGCTGGTTCAGATGAAAGTATGAAAAGACCTTAGAGAAATCTTGGATTTGTCTGTAATTCTGCCCTATCTTCATGCAAAATCAGACAAGGACTCTTGCATGACAGAGCGTTGAGTTCCGACACCTGTCTAGCCGAGGCCAAAAGCCACCGTCTTCCACATGAGGAATTTTAATTCTACAGAATCAAGCCGTTCAAACCAAGAAGACTTGGTTGGTGGCAAAAAAGGAGGTTGAATTCATAAAACTCCCTGCAGAAAAGTCTGGGTAAATTCACCAATTTCATCTGGAAAAACACTGAGAGCGCCAAAACCTGGACCTTCAAAGAGCCCAGTCGCAGGCCCAAATCCCATCCGGCTTGTAGGAATCAATTTAATTTGAATTCTGCCAGAGAAACGTCCATTTTTTCACACCACCCCATATATTTCTGGCAAATAGGATGGTAGTGTGTTGATGTCACCGGCTTCCTGGCCTGTGTCATAGTTAAAATGACTGAAGCAAACTTCTGAAGCTCCAGTATTGTGTGTCTCTCCTGAGGGCACATTTTTTTAAACTGACTTGTGGGAGGGGAAGTAGAGGGGAGAAGTCAGTACAGTATCCCATATGGAGTCACCGTGGCGTTCCATGACGGGTATAACATACACAGAACGCTACATGGTGGACTTGGGTCCAGAGAGCAATGTGAGACCTAAGTGATCCTAGTCCTGTCTGAGGTCCATTGCTAACTGTCCACACCACACAATGAGGAGCTGGATTCTTATCTCAGGAACATTAGGTGGAGATCAGCAACCATTCCGTATAGACCCCTGCAGCCCAGCCAGGCTCCCACCTGCCGTATAGACCCCTGAAGACCAGACGCGCTCCCACTTGCTGCATAGACCCCCGCAGACCAGCCACACCCCCACCTGCCATACAGACCCCCGCAGACCAGCCACGCTCCCACCCCGCAGACCAACCACACACCCACCTGCCGCATAGACCCCCATCAGACCAGCCAAGCTCCACCTACAGTATAGACCCCCACAGATCAGCCGGACTCTCACCTGCCGTATAGGCCCCCAGCAGACGAGCCGTGCACCCACCTGCCGTATAGCCCCCCAGCAGACCAGTGGCGCACCCACCTGCCGTATAGACCCCCCGCAGACTAGCTGCGCTACCACTCATCCTATAGGCCCCCCGCAAATCTGCCGCACCCCCACCTGCTGTATAGACCCCTGCAGATCAGCCGTGCTCCCACCTGCCGCATAGACCCCCGCAGACCAGCTGCGATCCCACCTGCCCTATAGATTCTCGCAGACCAGCCGCACCCCCACCTGCTGTATAGGCCCCCAGCAGACCAGCCACACCACCAACTGCCGTATATATCCCCCCCGCAGACCAGCCGCGCACCCACCTGCCACATAGACCCCTGCAGACCAGCCGTGCTCCCACCTGCCGCATAGACCCCCGCAGACCAGCTGCGATCCCACTTGCCCTATTGACCCCCGCAGACCAGCCACACTTCCACCTGCTGTATAAACCCCAGCAGACCAGCCGAACCCCCACCTGCCATACAGACCCCCGCAGACCAGCCACGCTCCCACCTACAGTATAGTCCACCGCAGACCAACCACACACCCACCTGCAGCATAGACCCCCATCAAAAAAGCCAAGCTCCACCTACAGTATAGACCCCCACAGATCAGCCGCACTCTCACCTGCCGTATAGGCCCCCAGCAGACCAGCCGCACACCCACCTGCCGTATAGCCCCCCCAGCAGACTAGTGGCGCACCCACCTGCCGTATAGACCCCTGCAGACTAGCTGCGCTACCACTCATCCTATAGGCCCCCCCACAGACCAGCCGCACCCCACCTGCTGTATAGACCCCCGCAGAGCAGCCGCACCCCCACCTGCTGTATAGACCCCCGCAGAGCAGCCGCGCTCCCACCTCCCATATAGACCCCTGCAGACCAGCCATGCTTCCACCTGCCGCATAGACCCCCGCAGACCAGCTGCGATCCCACCTGCCCTATAGATTACCGCAGACCAGCTGCACCCCCACCTGACGTATAGGCCCCCAGCAGACCAGCCGCGCACCCACCTGCCATATAGCCCCCCAGCAGACCAGCCGCGCACCCACCTGCCGTATAGACCGCCAGCAGACTAGCTGCGCTACCACTCATCCTATAGGCCCCCCGCAGACCAGCCGTACCCCCACCTCCCACATAGACCCCTGCAGACCAGCCATGCTCCCACCTGCCGCATAGACCCCCGCAGACCAGCTGCGATCCCACCTGCCCTATTGACCCCCGCAGACCAGCCACACTTCCACCTGCTGTATAAACCCCAGCAGACCAGCCGAACCCCCACCTGCCATACAGACCCCCGCAGACCAGCCACGCTCCCACCTACAGTATAGTCCACCGCAGACCAACCACACACCCACCTGCAGCATAGACCCCAATCAGAAAAGCCAAGCTCCACCTACAGTATAGACCCCCACAGATCAGCCGCACTCTCACCTGCCGTATAGGCCCCCAGCAGACCAGCCGCGCATCCACCTGCCGTATAGCCCCCCAGCAGACTAGTGGCGCACCCACCTGCCGTATAGACCCCCGCAGACTAGCTGCGCTACCACTCATCCTATAGGCCCCCCCACAGACCAGCCGCACCCCACCTGCTGTATAGACCCCCGCAGAGCAGCCGCACCCCCACCTGCTGTATAGACCCCCGCAGAGCAGCCGCGCTCCCACCTCCCATATAGACCCCTGCAGACCAGCCATGCTTCCACCTGCCGCATAGACCCCCGCAGACCAGCTGCGATCCCACCTGCCCTATAGATTACCGCAGACCAGCTGCACCCCCACCTGCCGTATAGGCCCCCAGCAGACTAGCCGCGCACCCACCTGCCATATAGCCCCCCAGCAGACCAGCCGCGCACCCACCTGCCGTATAGGCCCCCGCAGACTAGCTGCGCTACCACTCATCCTATAGGCCCCCCGCAGACCAGCCGCACCCCCACCTGCTGTATAGACCCCCGCAGAGCAACACGACCCCCACCTGCCGCATAGACCCCTGCAGACCAGCCACACCCCCACCTGCCGTATGATCCCCTGCAGAGCAGCCGTGCCCCCACCTGTCGCATAGACCCCCGCAGACCAGCTGTGCTCCACCTGCCCTATAGACCCCCGCAGACCAGCCACACCCCCACCTGCCCTATAGACCCCTGCAGACCAGCCACACCCCCACCTGCCGTATGATCCCCTGCAGACCAGCCGTGCTCCCACCTGCCGTATGATCCCCTGCAGACCAGCCGCGCTCTCACCTGCCGACCCCAGTTTAGCGGCTGAGACCCCAGTATTTCCTGCAGATGGACCAGGTCCAGTGATCTATAATAATACCAGTCTGGTGACACAGAGGAGGGGGAGCGATTGGGGAATTAGGGGGTCCCTGGGCAGGAGAAGAATATATACAGGTTTGACCTCTTGCCGGAGCACGGGGACCGCTCAGGAGTACGGCAAATACAAGGAGATAGATGACGGCAGAGCGGAGGAACACGGATACACTGCACATATGGGGGCTGCAGCTGATGAGCTTTTATTTTCCGCATCAGTGCAACTTTTATTTCGCAATTTTGTATATGATCATTAGGGTGATTTATTAGCAAGTAATCACAGGCATTTTGCGCATATGCTTTACCTTGTTTGCTGGCAACTGCCACCTCTCCAGCTATTAGCGCAGGGAAATGTTTAAAGTGACCTACAAATTCCTCTCTACAATAGGAATGAGGCAAAGACTGTATCGGGGATTATAATCATTGGGGGGGGGGGACACAAAGCCGTTATGTCAGCAACTTTAGGGAAAACTTGTGTTTAATAGATGAATGTTTCTCTTGTCTGGTTATTTAGAACCGTAGACACATTGCAGAGCGTTTGTATTACACAGATCTGTAGCGAACAGGCTAATGCTGCTACAAATGAGGGACGCGGCTTCATACTACAACATCTGGTTACAGCAGGTGTATCCTGTATCTTACCCACTGCTCCAGGTAGACGAATGTGCTAAATGTACACAGATACATATATACTGTGCACAGATACAGCACACAGACACAGGCAGATACTGCACACAGACATGGGACACAGACACTGCACACAGACACAGGCAGATACTGCACACAGACACAGGCAGATACTGCACACAGACATGGGACACAGACACTGCACACAGACACAGGCAGATACTGCACACAGACATGGGACACAGACACTGCACACAGACACAGGCAGATACTGCACACAGACACAGGCACATACTGCACACAGACATGGGACACAGACACTGCACACAGACACAGGCAGATACTGCACACAGACATGGGACACAGACACTGCACACAGACACAGGCAGATACTGCACACAGACACAGGCAGATACTGCACACAGACATGGGACACAGACACTGCACACAGGCAGATACTGCACACAGACATGGGACACAGACACTGCACACAGACACAGGCAGATACTGCACACAGACACAGGCAGATACTGCACACAGACATGGGACACAGACACTGCACACAGACACAGGCAGATACTGCACACAGACACAGGCAGATACTGCACACAGACATGGGACACAGATACAGGCAGATACTGCACACAGACACAGGCAGATACTGCACACAGACATGGGACACAGACACTGCACACAGACACAGGCAGATACTGCACACAGACATGGGACACAGACACTGCACACAGACACAGGCAGATACTGCACCCAGACACAGGCAGATACTGCACACAGACACAGGCAGATACTGCACACAGACATGGGACACAGACACTGCACACAGACACAGGCAGATACTGCACACAGACATGGGACACAGACACTGCACACAGGCAGATACTGCACACAGACACTGCACACAGACACAGGCAGATACTGCACACAGACACAGGCAGATACTGCACACAGACATGGGACACAGACACTGCACACAGACACAGGCAGATACTGCACACAGACACAGGCACATACTGCAAACAGACACAGGCAGATACTGCACACAGACATGGGACACAGACACTGCACACAGACACAGGCAGATACTGCACACAGACATGGGACACAGACACTGCACACAGACACAGGCAGATACTGCACACAGACATGGGACACAGACACTGCACACAGACACAGGCAGATACTGCACACAGACATGGGACACAGACACTGCACACAGGCAGATACTGCACACAGACATGGGACACAGACACTGCACACAGACACAGGCAGATACTGCACACAGACACAGGCAGATACTGCACACAGACATGGGACACAGACACTGCACACAGACACAGGCAGATACTGCACCCAGACACAGGCAGATACTGCACACAGACACAGGCAGATACTGCACACAGACATGGGACACAGACACTGCACACAGACACAGGCAGATACTGCACACATACACAGGCAGATACTGAGCACAGACATGGGACACAGACACTGCACACAGACACAGGCAGATACTGCACACAGACATGGGACACAGACACTGCACACAGACACAGGCAGATACTGCACACAGACACAGGCACATACTGCACACAGACATGGGACACAGACACTGCACACAGACACAGGCAGATACTGCACACAGACATGGGACACAGACACTGCACACAGACACAGGCAGATACTGCACACAGACACAGGCAGATACTGCACACAGACATGGGACACAGACACAGGCAGATACTGCACACAGACACAGGCAGATACTGCACACAGACATGGGACACAGACACTGCACACAGGCAGATACTGCACACAGACATGGGACACAGACACTGCACACAGACACAGGCAGATACTGCACACAGACACAGGCAGATACTGCACACAGACATGGGACACAGACACTGCACACAGACATAGGCAGATACTGCACACAGACACAGGCAGATACTGCACACAGACACAGGCAGATACTGCACACAGACATGGGACACAGACACAGGCAGATACTGCACACAGACACAGGCAGATACTGCACACAGACATGGGACACAGACACTGCACACAGACACAGGCAGATACTGCACACAGACATGGGACACAGACACTGCACACAGACACAGGCAGATACTGCACACAGACATGGGACACTGCACACAGACACAGGCAGATACTGCACACAGACACAGGCAGATACTGCACACAGACACAGGCAGATACTGCACACAGACATGGGACACAGACACTGCACACAGACACAGGCAGATACTGCACACAGACACAGGCAGATACTGCACATAGACATGGGACACAGACACTGCACACAGACACAGGCAGATACTGCACACAGACACAGGCAGATACTGCACACAGACACAGGCAGATACTGCACACAGACACAGGCAGATACTGCACACAGACATGGGACACAGACACTGCACACAGACACAGGCAGATACTGCACACAGACAAGGGCACAGACACTGCACACAGACATGGGACACAGACACTGCACACAGACATGGGACACAGACACTGCACACAGACATGGGACACAGACACTGCACACAGACACAGGCAGATACTGCACACAGACATGGGACACAGACACTGCACACAGACACAGGCAGATACTGCACACAGACATGGGACACAGACACTGCACACAGACACAGGCAGATACTGCACACAGACACGGGCAGATACTGCACACAGACATGGGACACAGACACTGCACACAGACACAGGCAGATACTGCACACAGACACAGGCAGATACTGCACACAGACACAGGCAGATACTGCACACAGACATGGGACACAGACACTGCACACAGACACAGGCAGCTCCTGCACACAGACAAGGGCACAGACACCGCACACAGACATGGGACACAGACATGGGACACAGACACTGCACACAGACACTGCACACAGACACTGCACACAGACATGCGACACAGACACTGCACACAGACATGCGACACAGACACTGAACACAGACATGCGACACAGACATGCAACACAGACATGCGACACAGACACTGCACACAGACACTGCACAGACATGCGACACAGACACTGAACACAGACATGCGACACAGACACTGAACACAGACATGCGACACAGACACTGAACACAGACATGCGACACAGACATGCAACACAGACACTGAACACAGACATGCGACACAGACATGCAACACAGTCACTGAACACAGACATGCGACACAGACATGCAACACAGACACTGAACACAGACATGCAACACAGACACTGAACACAGACATGTGACACAGACACTGCACACAGACATGCGACACAGACACTGCACACAGACACTGCACAGACATGCGACACAGACACTGCACACAGACAAGCGACACAGACATGCAACACAGACGTGGGGCACTGCACACAGGCACCACACACAGACATGGGACACATACACTGCACACAGACACTGCACATAGACACAGGCACAGATATCGCACACAGACATGGGAGACAGACACAGGTACAGACATGGGACACAGACATGCAACACAGACACTGAACACAGACATGCAACACAGACACTGAACACAGACATGCGACACAGACACTGCACACAGACACTGCACAGACATGCGACACAGACACTGCACACAGACAAGCGACACAGACATGCAACACAGACGTGGGGCACTGCACACAGGCACCACACACAGACATGGGACACATACACTGCACACAGACACTGCACATAGACACAGGCACAGATATCGCACACAGACATGGGAGACAGACACAGGTACAGACATGGGACACAGACATGCAACACAGACACTGAACACAGACATGCAACACAGACACTGAACACAGACATGCGACACAGACACTGCACACAGACATGCGACACAGACACTGCACACAGACATGCGACACAGACACTGCACAGACATGCGACACAGACACTGCACACAGACAAGCGACACAGACATGCAACACAGACGTGGGGCACTGCACACAGGCACCACACACAGACATGGGGCACAGACACTGCACATAGACATGGGACACAGACACTGCACACAGACACTGCACAGACATGCGACACAGACACTGCACACAGACAAGCGACACAGACATGCAACACAGACGTGGGGCACTGCACACAGGCACCACACACAGACATGGGGCACAGACACTGCACATAGACATGGGACACAGACACTGCACACAGACACTGCACATAGACACAGGCACAGACATCGCACACAGACATGGGAGACAGACACAGGTACAGACATGGGACACAGACAATGCACATAGACATGTGACACAGGCACAGGCATTGACACCACATAGACATGGGACACAGACACTGCACACAGACACAGGCATCGCACAGAGACAAGTGACACAGACACTGCACACAGACACTGCACACAGACATGGGACACGGACACCGACACTGCACACAGGCACAGATACCACACACGGGCACAGATACCATACACAGACAGACACTGCACACAGATATGGGGTACAGACACTGCACACAAACATGGAACACAGACACTGCACACAAACATGGGACACAGACACTGCACACAGACATGGGACACAGACACTGCACACAAACATGGGACACAGACACTGCACACAAACATGGGACACAGACTCTGCACACAAACATGGGACACAGAAACCGCACACAGACATGGGACACAGACACTGCACACAGACATGGGGCACAGACACTGCACACAGACATGGGGTACAGACAATGCACACAGACATTGGGCACAGACACAGCACATAGACACACAGAGGACATAGACAAGGGACACAGATACCACACAAACACACAATGTGCACAGACATAGGACACAGACATGGGCACAGATAACACACATGGGCACAGATATCGTAAGCAGGCACAGATACCGCACACAGACATGGGACACAGACACTGCACACAGACATGGGACACAGACACAGCACATAGACACACACTACACACAAATACAACATACAGACAAGGGACATAGACATGGGACACAGATACCACACAAACATACATTGTGCACAGACATGGGACAAAGACACAGGGCACAGTTACCGGACACAGATACTGCACACAAACATGGCACAAAGCTCCATTCATAGGGCTACGAATTTACAGCCAGAGAGATTATCGAAAAACCACATTTGCGCACAGTACTAGGTGCGCCTACATGGGTCCCCTTGCAAATGAAGCCAGTGATGGCTAGCCCTCGATGGTTGTTCGCAAGTTGATTGGAAGTTGGGGGCATTTATACCTGTGGAGGGTGTGTGACATCATCACGAATATACCTGTATTAGGGGAGGGTGTGTGACATCATCACGGATATACCTGTATTAGGGGAGGGTGTGTGACGTCAGCACCAGGCCGGATATACCTGTATTAGGGGAGGGTGTGTGACATCAGCACCAGGCCGGATATACCTGTATTAGGGGAGGGTGTGTGACGTTAGCAATAGGCCGGATATACCTGTATTAGGGGAGGGTGTGTGACGTCAGCACCAGGCCGGATATGCCTGTATTAGGGGAGGTTGTGTGACGTCAGCACCAGGCCGGATATGCCTGTATTAGGGGAAGGTGTGTGACGTTAGCAATAGGCCGGATATACCTGTATTAGGGGAGGATGTGTGACGTCAGCACCAGGCCGGATATACATGTATTAGGGGAGGGTGTGTGACATCAGCACCAGGCCGGATATACCTGTATTAGGGGAAGGTGTGTGACGTTAGCAATAGGCCGGATATACCTGTATTAGGGGAGGGTGTGTGATGTCAGCACCAGGCCGGATATACCTGTATTAGGGGAGGGTGTGTGATGTCAGCACCAGGCCGGATATACCTGTATTAGGGCAGTGTGTGTGACGTTACCGCTGATATGTCTGTATTAGGGGAGGGTGTGTGATGTCAGCACCAGGCGCTATGTCACTATAAGTACAGAAAGAGATAGATATTACGCTGGACAGATATACCTTTGTATCACAAATAGAACATGTATATAATGATTATCTCCCCCTACAATCCCTCCATTGGCAGCTATGTATAAGGCAGAGCCGCGGTCATTACCTTCACTTTGCTTCGGAAAGTTTTTCTCGCTAGATAACCTCGCCACCATTTTTGGACAATAGTCATCATTCTGTGCAGGTACCTAGCGGGAACACAAGAAGCATGAGAGCTGAAACGTGTGACATCACAGTGGGTAAAGGTGATGTCATGTGATTGACAGGTACAGAGATGTCATCTTACAGAGCTCTCTGAACGGAACTACACTGATCATTGTGGCTCAGTGCTAGTACGCATCACATTGTGACTCGGCGCCAGTGCGCATCGCATTGTGACTCAGCGCCAGTGCGCAGCGCATTGTGACTCAGCGCCAGTGCGCAGCGCATTGTGACTCAGCGCCAGTGCGCAGCGCATTGTGACTCAGCGCCAGTGCGCAGCGCATTGTGACTCAGCGCCAGTGCGCAGCGCATTGTGACTCAGCGCCAGTGCGCAGCGCATTGTGACTCAGCGCCAGTGCGCAGCGCATTGTGACTCAGCGCCAGTGCGCAGCGCATTGTGACTCAGCGCCAGTGCGCAGCGCATTGTGACTCAGCGCATTGTGACTCAGTGCTAGTACGCATCACCCTGTGACTCAGTGCTAGTGCGCAGCACATTGTGACTCAGCGATAGTACGCATCACCCTGTGACTCAGTGCTAGTGCGCAGCACATTGTGACTCAGCGATAGTACGCATCACCCTGTGACTCAGTGCTAGTGCGCAGCGCATTGTGACTCAGTGCTAGTGCGCAGCACATTGTGACTCAGCGATAGTACGCATCACCCTGTGACTCAGTGCTAGTGCGCAGCACATTGTGACTCAGTGCCAGTACGCATCACATTGTGGTGAAATAGTCATATGTAATTAAATGAATCCCTACCTGATATAAGCTCGCACTCGGCATCCCCGGAACCAGCGCTGGATCACTAGTGCCGCATTGTATTCCTGCATCCGGTTATCTTCTGCAGCTCTGCAATTGGAAGGAAATACAGGTCATCAGCAGATCACTAACAGACACTTTGTTTTATGGAGCGGATTCAATAACCCGCAATAAGCAGAGATTTTACATGGAGCTCTATTCAATTATAAAACGTTCTCAAGACAGTCCGGACATTCCAAACACAGGGCTTATCCCGAATTCTGCTCTGCAGATGTGAACTACAATCTACATGAGATCCACGGTAACATAACACAGATTACTAACAGAATAGCAATAGCCTGCAGACGTGGGTTCCTGATCCCCAATACCCAGCCGTCCCTTAAGGTTAAACAAACAACAGTTTCACTTAGCTGTTACTGAAAACCACAAAGCCACGTGTCCCGTCACACAGTGCCACTCATCCCGTCACACAAGGCCACTCATCCCGTCACACAGGGCCACTCATCCCGTCACAAAGGGCCACTCATCCCGTCACACATGGCCACTCATCCCGTCACACAGGGCCACACATCCCGTCACACAGGGCCACACATCCCGTCACACAGGGCCACACATCCCGTCACACAGGGCCACTCATCCCGTCACACAGGGCCACTCATCCCGTCACACAGGGTCACTCATAGCGTCACACAGGGCCACTCATAGCGTCACACAGGGCCACTCATCCCGTCACACAGGGCCACTCATCCCGTCACACAGGGCCACTCATCCCGTCACACAGGGCCACACATCCCGTCACACAGGGCCACTCATCCCGTCACACAGGGACACTCATCCCGTCACACAGGGACACTCATCCCGTCACACAGGGACACTCATCCCGTCACACAGGGCCACTCATAGCGTCACACAGGGCCACTCATCCCGTCACACAGGGCCACTCATCCCGTCACACAGGGCCACTCATCCCGTCACACAGGGCCACTCATCCCGTCACACAGGGCCACTCATCCTGTCACAGACTGCCACTCATCCCGTCACACAGAGCCACTCATCCCGTCACACAGGGCCACTCATCCCGTCACACAGGGCCACTCATCCCGTCACACAGGGCCACTCATCCCGTCACACAGGGCCACTCATCCCGTCACACAGGGCCACTCATCCCTTCACAGACTGCCACTCATCCCGTCACACCGGGCCACTCATCCCGTCACAAAGGGCCAATCATCCTATCACAGACTGCCAATCATCCCGTCACACAGGGCCACTCATCCCGTCACACAGGGCCACTCATCCCGTCACACAGTGTCACTCATCACGTCACACAGTGTCACTCATCACGTCACACAGGGCCACTCATCCCGTCACACAGGGCCACTCATCCCGTCACACAGGGCCACTCATCCCGTCACACAGGGCCACTCATCCCGTCACACAGGGCCACTCATCCCGTCACACAGGGCCACTCATCCCGTCACACAGGGTCACTCATAGCGTCACACAAGGCCACTCATCGCGTCACACAGTGCCACTCATCCCGTCACACAGTGCCACTCATCCCGTCACACAGTGCCACTCATCCCGTCACACAGTGCCAATCTTACCGTCACAGACTGCCAATCATCCGATCACACAGTGCCACTCATCCCGTCACACAGGGCCACTCATCCCGTCACACAGGGCCACTCATCCCGTCACACAGGGCCACTCATCCTGTCACAGACTGCCAATCATCCCGTCACACAGTGCCACTCATCCCGTCACACAGAGCCACTCATCCCGTCACACAGGGCCACTCATCCCGTCACAAAATGCCAATCATCCCGTCACACAGGGCCACTCATCCAGTCACACAGGGCCACTCATCCCATCACACAGGGCCACTCATCCCGTCACACAGGGCCACTCATCCCTTCACAGACTGCCACTCATCCCGTCACACCAGGCCACTCATCCCGTCACAAAGGGCCAATCATCCTGTCACAGACTGCCAATCATCCCGTCACACAGGGCCACTCATCCCGTCACACAGTGCCACTCATCCCGTCACACAGTGCCACTCATCCCGTCACACAGTGCCACTCATCCCGTCACACAGTGCCACTCATCCCGTCACACAGTGCCAATCTTACCGTCACAGACTGCCAATCATCCGATCACACAGTGCCACTCATCCCGTCACACAGGGCCACTCATCCCGTCACACAGGGCCACTCATCCCGTCACACAGGGCCACTCATCCTGTCACAGACTGCCAATCATCCCGTCACACAGTGCCACTCATCCCGTCACACAGAGCCACTCATCCCGTCACACAGGGCCACTCATCCCGTCACAAAATGCCAATCATCCCGTCACACAGGGCCACTCATCCAGTCACACAGGGCCACTCATCCCATCACACAGGGCCACTCATCCCGTCACACAGGGCCACTCATCCCTTCACAGACTGCCACTCATCCCGTCACACCAGGCCACTCATCCCGTCACAAAGGGCCAATCATCCTGTCACAGACTGCCAATCATCCCGTCACACAGGGCCACTCATCCCGTCACACAGTGCCACTTATCCCGTCACACAGTGCCACTCATCCCGTCACACAGTGCCACTCATCCCGTCACACAGTGCCACTCATCCCGTCACACAGGGCCACTCATCCCGTCACACAGACTGCCAATCATCCCGTCACACAGTGCCAATCCTACCGTCATAGACTGCCACTCATCTCGTCACACAGGGCCACTCATCCCGTCACACAGTGCCACTCATCCCGTCACACAGTGCCAATCTTACCGTCACAGACTGCCAATCATCCGATCACACAGTGCCACTCATCCCGTCACACAGGGCCACTCATCTCGTCACACAGGGCCACTCATCCCGTCACACAGGGCCACTCATCCTGTCACAGACTGCCAATCATCCCGTCACACAGTGCCACTCATCCCGTCACACAGAGCCACTCATCCCGTCACACAGGGCCACTCATCCCGTCACAAAATGCCAATCATCCCGTCACACAGGGCCACTCATCCAGTCACACAGGGCCACTCATCCCATCACACAGGGCCACTCATCCCTTCACAGACTGCCACTCATCCCGTCACACCAGGCCACTCATCCCGTCACAAAGGGCCAATCATCCTGTCACAAAGGGCCAATCATCCTGTCACAGACTGCCAATCATCCCGTCACACAGGGCCACTCATCCCGTCACACAGTGTCACTCATCCCGTCACACAGTGCCACTCATCCCGTCACACAGACTACCAATCATCCCGTCACACAGACTGCCAATCATCCCGTCACACAGTGTCACTCATCCCGTCACACAGTGCCACTCATCCCGTCACACAGACTGCTAATCATCCCGTCACACAGACTGCCAATCATCCCGTCACACAGTGCCACTCATCCCGTCACACAGACTGCCAATCATCCCGTCACACAGACTGCCAATCATCCCGTCACACAGTGTCACTCATCCCGTCACACAGTGCCACTCATCCCGTCACACAGGGCCACTCATCCCGTCACACAGACTGCCAATCATCCCGTCACACAGTGCCAATCCTACCGTCATAGACTGCCACTCATCTCGTCACACAGGGCCACTCATCCCGTCACACAGGGCCACTCATCCCGTCACACAGACTGCCAATCATCCCGTCACACAGGGCCACTCATCCCGTCACACAGTGCCACTCATCCCGTCACACAGACTGCCACTCATCCCGTCACACAGTGCCACTCATCCCGTCACACAGTGCCACTCATCCCGTTACACAGTGCCAATCCTACCGTCATAGACTGCCACTCATCCCGTCACACAGGGCCACTCATCCCGTCACACAGTGCCACTCATCCCGTCACACAGGGCCACTCATCCCGTCACACAGTGCCACTCATCCCGTCACACAGTGCCACTCATCCCGTCACACAGGGCCACTCATCTCGTCACACAGTGCAAATCATCCCGTCACACAGGGTCACTCATCCCGTCACACAGGGCCACTCATCTCGTCACACAGTGCCAATCATCCCGTCACACAGGGCCAATCATCCCATCACACAGGGCCAATCATCCCATCACACAGGGCCACTCATTCCATCACACAGAGCCACTCATCCCTTCACACAGTGCCACTCATCCCGTCACACAGAGCCAATCATCCCGTCACACAGTGCCAATCATCCTGTCACACAGGGGCACTCATTCCGTCACAGACTGCCACTCATCCCGTCACACAGGGCCACTCATCCCGTCACACAGGGCCACTCATCCCGTCACACAGGGCCAATCATCCCATCACACAGGACCAATCATCCCATCACACAGGGCCACTCATCCCGTCACACAGGGCCACTCATCCCATCACACAGTGCAACTCATCTCGTCACACAGTGCCACTCATCTCGTCACACAGTGCCACTCATCCCGTCACACAGTGCGCCCTCCTCCGCAAAGCGTTGGAGGGGGGGGGGGCGCGGGGGCCAGCAAATCGCGGGAGGGGGATGCCGTGATTCGTGGGAGGGGGGCGTGCGAATCGCAGGAGGGGGGTCGCGGGGGTGTGTGTTTGCTGGCAGGGGGGCCACTCATCCCGTCACACAGGGCCACTCATCCCGTCACACAGGGCCACTCATCCCGTCACACAGGGCCACTCATCCCGTCACACAGGGCCACTCATCCCTTCACAGACTGCCACTCATCCCGTCACACCGGGCCACTCATCCCGTCACAAAGGGCCAATCATCCTGTCACAAAGGGCCAGTCATCCTGTCACAGACTGCCAATCATCCCGTCACACAGGGTCACTCATCCCGCCACACAGTGCCACTCATCCCGTCACACAGTGCCACTCATCCCGTCACACAGGGCCACTCATCCCGTCACACAGACTGCCAATCATCCCGTCACACAGACTGCCAATCATCCCGTCATAGACTGCCACTCATCTCGTCACACAGGGCCACTCATCCCGTCAAACAGACTGCCAATCATCCCGTCACACAGGGCCACTCATCCCGTCACACAGCGCCACTCATCCCGTCACACAGTGTCACTCATCCCATCACACAGGGCCACTCATCCCGTCACACAGACTGCCAATCATCCCGTCACACAGACTGCCAATCATCCCGTCACACAGTGCCACTCATCCCGTCACACAGTGCCAATCCTACCGTCATAGACTGCCACTCATCCCGTCAAACAGGGCCACTCATCCCGTCACACAGGGCCACTCATCCCGTCACACAGGGCCACTCATCCCGTCACACAGGGCCACTCATCCCGTCACACAGGGCCACTCATCCCGTCACACAAGGCCACTCATCCCGTCACACAGGGCCACTCATCCCGTCACACAGAGCCACTCATCCCGTCACACAGGGCCACTCATCCCGTCACACAGGGCCACTCATCCCGTCACACGGTGCCAATCATCCCGTCACACAGGGCCAATCATCCCATCACACAGGGCCAATCATCCCATCACACAGGGCCACTCATTCCGTCACACAGAGCCACTCATCCCTTCACACAGTGCCACTCATCCCGTCACACAGGGCCACTCATCCTGTCACACGGAGCCAATCATCCCGTCACACAGTGCCAATCATCCTGTCACACAGGGCCACTCATTCCGTCACAGACTGCCACTCATCCGGTCACACAGGGCCACTCATCCCGTCACACAGGGCCACTCATCCCGTCACACAGTGCCAATCATCCCATCACACAGGGCCAATCATCCCATCACACAGGGCCACTCATCCCGTCACACAGGGCCACTCATCCCGTCACACAGTGCCACTCATCCCATCAAACAGTGCGCCCTCCTCCGCAAAACGTTGGAGGGGGGGGGGCGCGGGGGCCAGCAAATCGCGGGAGGGGGATGCCGTGATTTGTGGGAGGGGGGCGTGCGAATCGCAGGAGGGGGGTCGCGGGGGTGTGTGTGTGCTGGCGGGGGGGGGGGGGGGTGCGGGCAGACCTGCCACTCACCTGGTGGCTGTGGAGTAATGGTGGATGGTGGGCGTTTACTGTAGCCCTGGCTGGGCGTGGGGGAGGTGATGTCAAGGGGGTGGGATGTGTAGAACGTTATACATATAGAACACTTTTCGCTGGGTGGGTGGGTTTGTGTATCCTGCTGGGCGGGAACGTTATATACACAGGGGATGAGTGACAGATCTGGCTAAATATATAAGAGATCTTTATTTATATGGCGCCACAAGGGTTCTGCAGCACCTGACAATACATAGATGGTATGCAGATACAACCCCGGCGTTCAAAATCCCGACCGCCAAAATCCAGACACTTTCTCCCTCCGTGGGTGTCCACGACACCTATAGAGGGAGAATAAATGAGTGTGCCGAGTGTAGCGAGGCACTGGGCCTGCTACGTGGCGAGTGCAGCGAGCCCGCAAGGGGGGGCGATCCATGTCCCCCCCTTGTCGGGACTCCGGCGGTCTGGATTCCGGCGTCGGGATGTTGAACGCCGGGATTTAGTACCACTTCCCATAGATGAGCTAAAGAACAAAACAACACAATAGTGATTTACACTACAAATGCAAGTTACGACAAGTACGGGTGTGGTATAGGGGTCTGACACTCGGGATCCCGACTGGCCGGACCCAGACAGCATGGCGAGCGCAACAAAGCCCCTTGCGGACGCGGTGGCTCGCTACGCGAGCGAGCCACCTATTATATTCTCCCTCCATGGACCCCCACGAGGGGAAATAGCCGATGACCGTCAAGGACCCGGCTGTCTGTGTTTTGACAGTTGGGATCCCGACGTCGGGTGAATGCCTGTCGGGACCCCGTCCGGCACCCGACAAGTACATGGTAACTAAAGGTCCATACACACGGAGCGACTTTCCCACTGCCCGGTGCTGTCAGCAGGGGGGGGGTCATTACCAGCAGATAAACGGCTTTCCCAGAGATGTTGTGGAAGCGCGCAGCAGCGCTCATAGACCGGCCATACACACTGGGCGGCTTTCAGCTCAAAGTCACCCAGTGTGTATGGGCCTTAAAAGACAGTTGCAGCAGCGGACACTGAGGCAATTATAACAGTGGCAAAGATATATTCTTAGAAAAGCAAATGAGGAGGGACCTGCTCGTTACACCTTACATTCTAAAGAAAGGGGCAGACAAACTGGGGTCGCACAGCAGGGATAGTGCTTGGGGAGATGGGGCAGATAGCAGTAGTTACCCTCACTATGGGGCAGATAGTGGTAGTTACCCTCACTATGGGGCAGATAGTGGTAGTTACCCTCACTATGGAGCAGATAGTGATAGTTACCCTCCCCATGGGGCAAATAGTGGTAGTTACCCTCCCCATGGGGCAGATAGTGGTAGTTACCCTCACTATGGAGCAAATAGTGGTAGTTACCCTCACTATGGAGCAGATAGTGGTAGTTACCCTCCCATGAGGCAGATAATGGTAGTTACCCTCCCATGGGGCAGATAGTGGTAGTTACCCTCCCATGGGGCAGATAGTGATAGTTACCCTCCCATTGGGCAGATAATGGTAGTTACCCTCCCATTGGGCAGATAATGGTAGTTACCCTCCCATGGGGCAGATAGTGGTAGTTACCCTCCCATGGGGCAGATAGTGGTAGTTACCCTCCCATGGGGCAGATAGTGGTAGTTACCCTCCCATGGGGCAGATAGTGGTAGTTACCCTCCCATGGGGCAGATAGTGGTAGTTACCCTCCCGTGGGGCAGATAATGGTAGTTACCCTCCCGTGGGGCAGATAATGGTAGTTACCCTCCCATGGGGCAGATAGTGGTAGCTACCTGCATAAGAGGGAGAACTCCCCCGAGAGTGTAGTGGCGGCGGCGGCCATGTTGTTGTCCCAGGTGCTGTCAGGACGCGTCGCCATGGAGACAGAGCGTACCACCGCGTTTGGGGGGTGGTCACACACAGGACGCGCTAATTGGGCGCCGCCGTTAGCACACCGGATCCCGCTGCTGCGTTCAGTGACCCGGCTACCTTGGTGTCCCCCCCCCACCCCCCCCTATACTGCAATGAGCGCGCCCGCGTCTCCCCCCGGCCGCCGGGTATGGTGCAGTCCGACTTCCGCTCCTGCTCCGGAAGCGTCATGGTGGCTCCGTGTCCGCCGCTGCCCTGACTCCGAGCACCGGGGTGGACCCGCACGCTTCGTTCATGGTTGGCGTGGCCAGAAAACACATCCGAGCCGACAAGGGAACCAGCTGGTGAGTGACCCGGCCCGGGGAGCGAGTACACGTCCTGGGGGCCCTGTCACCCTGGTGCAGGATCTGGGGGTGTCATGGCTGCTGTGGGTCCTGCTGTCACCCTGGTGCAGGATCTGGGGGTGTCATGGCTGCTGTGGGTCCTGCCATTACCCTGGTGCAGAATCTGGGGGTGTCATGGCTGCTGGGGGTCCTACCATTACCCTGGTGCAGTATCTGGGGGTGTCATGGCTGCTGGGGGTCCTGCCGTCACCCTGGTGCAGGATCTGGGGGTGTCATGGCTGCTGGGGGTCCCGCCGTCACCCTGGTGCAGAATCTGGGGGTGTCATAGCTGCTGGCGGTCCTGTCGTCACCCTGGTGCAGAATCTGTGGTTGTCATGGCTGCTGGGGGTCCTGCCGTCACCCTGGTGCAGAATCTGTGGTTGTCATGGCTGCTGGGGGTCCTGCTGTCACCCTGGTGCAGAATCTGGGGGTGTCATGGCTGCTGGGGGTCCTGCCGTCACCCTGGTGCAGAGTCTGGGGATGTCGTGGCTGCTGGGGTTCCTGCCATCACCTACTGCAGAATCTGGGGGTGTCACGATTAATGGGGATCCTATCGTCACCCTGGTGTAGAATTTGGGGGTTTCATGTCTGCTGGGGGTCCTGCCATCAACCTGGTGCAGAATCTGGGGGGGTGTTTGCTGCCTGTGGTCTCGGCGTCACCCTGGTGCAGAATCTGGGGATGTCATGGCTGCCGGGGGTCTTGCCACCACCCTGGTGTAAGATCTGGATATGTTATGGCTGCCGTAGGTTCTGCTGTCACCCTAGTGCAAGACCTGGTGGTGTAGATGTATGACACTCCCTGTGATATTTGAGCTTCATCGGAAGTGCTATAAATTATTTGTTTGGATTGCAATAACAAAATAATCCCATTTATCCACACAAAGTAATGTTCTTACACTTAGTTTCTTTTAGTCCCAAATTAAGCAACAATTGTTCCTTTGTGCATAATGTGCTGTGCGTGCCAAGAAACCAACAGAATCTGGAAATTGCCCTCACTAATTTGACCGAGGTACTGATGGGTCCGTGCAACTCCCCATTATGCTGGATCATTCACGACAGACGAATGGTTTAACAATTCACAGGCCTGCACATCGGTTCTACTCAGCCGGATCTTCATCTGAAAAATCAAACTGAACCTCTTAAAATTACTTACAGATTCTGGAGATAGTCACTCATACTCCAATGTTCTCTGTCACAGCGATAGGCAAGCATCACTGTGACCATGCTGCGTTGTGTCTCCAAAGGGATATCATCATCCGACATAGCCAACCCGGACAATTCAGGTGTTCCTTACCATAGGTGATGACAACATAGTTTTACGACCTCTTCTGAAAATCTCTTGTTACCATAGGCATTGAGGAGTTTCATGAAATTAAAATCCAGGTACGGGCAGGAACAGCACACCATGCACTGATGTACACAGGTGTTCTGAACTAACAGAAGTCAGTCTCACCTCCTCGCAACGTGACCGTTTAAACTGGTTTTTAAAGTAAGAGCTGCAAAAGAATATATTGCTCAGACCATGAAAGGGGTGTTGTGAATGGTACCAGGCAGAACCAATTTGATACCTCTCAAATTTATATATACAAGCTTGAGAAATTCTATGTAATCATCCCGGCAGTGTCACTTGTCACAAAGAATAAAAATAATGTTCTAGCTTACATTTAGTAATTGGTAAGTGTTTGTGTACTTTACTCTCTCTTTACATGGCGCTTTTCCATTACAAAGGAGGGTACTTCCTCTGCTTTCTGTATCTTCAGTGACGAGAGTCTTGGAACCTCTTAAAGAGCGTTACGTCAGAGCCAGAGGATACTGACCGTCAACTCGAAAACCGCCTTCGGAACCACCTTGGGCATAGTATTGGGAATCTATGTACAGACGGTCACATTCAAGCATTTTCTCCAAAATAATGCAGACACTTCTTACCAGTCCTATGAAACCTGTCGGTCAAGTCTCAGGGAAATTACAAAATATCTAACATCGCTAAACTGAACAATAAATGCTATACTTGTGTTTCTGCTTGTAATGCCCAAGCATATTACTTGAGACTCCATTCATTGAGAAGATTTGCAATAGCATTGGCTGCACCTAAAGTGTAACATGGTCTAGTTTTGGTGCACCCAATAGCTGCTCTTCCAAATTGTGACCAGTGACAAGGTCAGGCAATCTTCCCTTGTTAGGTGCTGTACTTGCAGCTACCTTATCTGTATCCTGTCCCAAAGCTTTGTCAGTGGTGGTGAGTTTATTTTACTCTTAAAGTCATTTATCACTGTCTGGACTTTTTCTTCTAGCAAGTGCCCTCATGCAGAATCTGAGGAATCCAGGAGATTAATGACTGAAACGGGAGCCTCCCACAGGATGCGGGAAGGAAAGGCAACTGTACATAAAACTATCCTTTACAATATGAGTGCAGGCACACGTTGCCATTAGTTACCCTTCAAATGTGTCTTCAAGCCTTCCACAAATAACTACACACAGCACAAACTTCCACAAAAAACCCCGCAAAATATGACAGTCATGGGTTAGCATCATCCAATCAAGCTCCTATTGCACATCTGATCTTACCATCACAAAAGGAAAACATTAGGGGCTGACTCTGTGTATTTAAACCTCTGAAACTAAGGGACATCCCTAACCTGTGGGTGTCATGTCTGTCTGGGGTCTTCCGATCCTGATGCAGGACATGAATCCGCATCCGACGTCCCCGTTCTGTAAGCGGAGAGGTGGTATATATAGGCCGTACTGTAATGGTTGAGGTGTTATTATATACTATCCCCATAGTGTAGTGGGAAGAGGTGGTATATACGGGCAGTACTGTAGTGGGAGAGGTGGTATATATGGGCAGTACTGTAGTGGTAGAGATGGTATATACAGGCCGTACTGTAGTGGGAGAGGACTTATTATATACCGGCCAAAAGACGTCCCCGTACTGTAATGGGAGAAGTGTTGTTATATCTCAGCCATCAGACACCTCGGTTCTGTACGGGGAAAGGTGGTATATACAGGCCGTACTGTAATGGGAGAGGCATTATTGTATACTGCCTATTAGATGTCCCCATTCTGTAGTGGGAGAGGCATTTTATGCGGGCTGTAATGGGTGAGGTGTTATTATATACCAGCTATCCGACGTCCCCGTACTCAAGTGGGAGGAGGTGGTATATTATGGGCAGTACTGTAATGGGACAGGCGTTATTATATACCGGCCATCAGACGTCCCTGTTCTGTAAGGGGAGAAGTGGTATATACAGGCCGTACTGTAATGGGTGAGGTTTTATTATATACCGACCATCCGACATTCCCATACTGTAGTGGAAAAGGCGTTCTATACTGGCCGTTCTGTAGTGGGAAAGGCGTTATTATGTACAGGCCATCAGATGTCCCTGTACTGTAAGGGGAGAGGTAGCCTATATGGGCAATACTGTAGTGGGAGAGGCTTTATTATACACTGTCAATCAGACGTCCCCTTATTGTAATGGAAGAGGCATTATTCTATACCGTCCATCAGACATCCCAGTGCTATAGTGGGAGAGGTGGTATATATGGGCAGTACTGTAGTGGGAGAGGTGGTAACATAGTAATCAAGTTTGAAAAAAGACGTTAGTCCTTCGAGTTCAACTATCTGACCTGTAACTACTGACTTGAGTAAGTCATATCTATAGGATTCCCTTAGTGGCCAAAAATGTATCCAGTTTTTTATATAAATTCATTAACAGTAGTTGCTGTAATCACCCCACTGGCAATGAGTTCCAGAATGTTACTGCTCTAATGGTGAAGAATCCTCTTCTTTATTCAGTACGGAATTTCTTTTCCTTGAGCCTCAGTACATGCCCGCGTGTCCTAAGTATAGGCCTGTTCCTGACCAATCATCTCCCAGTTCCATATGATTCCCAAACCTGTATTTGAACATACTAATCCTATCACCTCTCAACCTCCGTTTTGCCAGTGAAAACATATTCAGCCTGGTTAACCTATCCTTGTATTCTAGTGATTCGAGACCTTTTACTAGCTTACTCTCCCTTCTCTGTACCTGTTTGAGTTCATTTATGTCCTGTTTAAGGTGCGGTGCCCAGAACTGAACCCAATATTCCCAGTTTGGTCTCACCAATGCCTTGGAAAGAGGCACTATCACATTGGCATCCATTGAATCCATACCCGTTTTTATGCATGCCAGTGTGCAGTTGGCTTTTGCTGCTGCACTTGAGCAGTGTGCACTATTACCCAATTTTTCATCTATGATGACCCCCAAGTCCTTCTCTACAGCAGAATTTCCTATAATAACTCCATTTAGCCTATAAGTAGCTTGTTCATTTTTGTTCCCATAATGAATTACTTTACATTTTTCAACATTAAACTGCATTTTCCACCTTTCCAATTTAATTCAGTCACTTTGTAGTGTATCCACATCATCTCCTGAGTTCATTTCCTAACTCAATTTTGTCATCCAAATATTGCAATTTTACTCACTATGTCACTTCCAATATCATTAATGAATATATTAAACAAGGTGGGTCCCAATATTGAACCTTGTGAAGCTCCACTTTGGACCTTACCCCAGCTGGAATGTATGCATTTTACCACCACTCTCCACACTATCCAATTACAAATTTTATCTCCTAACCCTAAATTACCTAGTTTCATTAATAACCTTTTTATGAGGCACCGCGTCAAAAGCATTAGCAAATTCAAGCAGTATTACATCAACAGATTTCCCTAAGTCCAGCCCCCTACTGACTTCCTCACAGAAGCTAATTAAATTAGTCTGACATGATCTATTTTTGACGAACCCATGCTGAGTCTAAAGGCCCCCATACACTAGCCGATTTTGGTCAGATTTCTGCCAGATCAGTCGGATCTGGCAGAAATCGGACCAAAATCGGCTAGTTTGGATGTCCCCTCAGATCCGATGCGCGGTCCCGTGCGCATCGGATCTGCGTCGGGTGGTCGGACCTGCTGCACGTCCGACCACCCGACTTGGGACCTAGTGCGGCGGTAGAGGGAGCAGGGGGGGCTGGGGACGCTGCGGGGGACACAGGCGGCATAGAGCCGCGCAGGGGGAGACGGCGGGAGCTGTCAGTATTGAATAATAAAAAAAAAAGCCCATACAATGCATGGGCGGCCTGTGATTGGCTGAGCGCTCTCTCAGCCAGTCAGCAATTGGCTGAGAGAGCGCTCAGCCAATCACAGGCAGCCCATTCATTGTATAGGCTTTTTTTTTCTACCATTGACAGCTCCGAGTCCCGCCGGCTCCCCCTGCCCGGCTCTATGCCGCCTGTGTCCCCCGCAGCGTCCCCAGCCACCCCCGCTCCCTCTACCGCCTCGCCGCACAGACGCTGGGGGGACACAGACGTGTCACCCGCAGCGTCCCCAGCCCCCCTGCTCCCGCCTCGCCGCACAGACGCTGGGGGGACACAGACGTGTCCCCCGCAGCGTCCCCAGCCCCCCCTGCTCCCTCTACCGCCTCGCTGCACAGACGCTGGGGGGACACAGACGTGTCACCCGCAGCGTCCCCAGCCCCCCTGCTCCCTCTACCGCCTTGCCGCACAGACGCTGGGGGGACACAGACGCTGTCCCCCGCAGCGTCCCCAGCAGCGGGGGACACAGAGTCCCCAGCCCCCCCCCCCCCCCCCCCCTGCTCCCCGGGTTTTTTTACATGTGATAAATCGAGACGATTTATCACATGTAAAAAATGGCACATCAAGTGCCAGTCTAATCAAGCTCCCCCGGGGAGCAGCCGGGGAAGCTCAGGGGGAAGTCGGGGGCGACTTGTCCTAAGGACAAGTCGCCCTAGTGTATGGGGGCCTTTAGTTATCACCTTCTCCTGTTCTGAGAATTTTTGGATACTATCTCTTATTATCCTTCTAATATTTTCTCCACAATGGATGTAAGGCTGACCGGCCTATAATTTTCAGGGTTAGTTATGCTACATTTCTTACATGTTGGCACTAAGTTAGTTATGCGCCAGTCCCTTGGTACCGTCCCCGAGTTTATTAATTCCTCGAATATCAGATATAATGTTAGTGCTATGACAGAACTTTATACTTTTCGTATCCTTGGGTGTATTTTGTCCGGGCCAGGAGATTTACTATTTATTTACAGTTTTTTATATAGCGCAGCAGATTCCGTTGTGCTTTACAATGGTAGACCGTGATAAAACTAACGGTACTTATGTAGTATCTGGGCGCCCGATTTAGAAATCGGGTCGGATCGGGCACATCGCATGCGACCAAATCGGATGCGATGGACCCGATTTTTCCATAGGATTCAATGTTAAAATGGTCTGAGTCCATTTTAACATAGAATTCAATGGGAAAAAGGGGTCCTGTTCCTTGCCCCACTATCCAAGTGGGCATGGAGTTGGATATAAACCTGTGGCGAGCATAGCGAGCCACCGAGCCCGAAGCGTGGCGAGCGGACACAGAATACTTTTTTAAAAATCTGTGTCCCCTTGCGGGGCTCGCCACGCTTCGGGCTCGGTGGCTCGCTACGCTCGCCACAGGTTTATATCCAACTCCATGCCCACTTGGATGGTGGGGCAAGGAAAAGGACCCCTTTTTACCATTGAATTCTATGTTAAAATGGACTCAGACCATTTTAACATTGAATCCTATGGAAAAATCGGGTCCATCGCATCGCACACGATTTGGTCGCATGCGATGCGATTATCGCGTCGCGTTGATTGTATGCCTTAAGTTAAGGCATACAATCAAAAAATCGGGCGCCCAGATAGTACATAAGTACCAAACTAACTGGGTAATGACAGACAGACTTGGAGGTACTGTAGGAGAGCCCTGCTGCAAGCTTACAATCTATAGGAATATAGGAGGGAAACACAAGGACAGACATCAGTAATGGCATAGCAGTAATGGCATAGCAGTCCCACCAAGTTAAAAGTCCAGAAGGGAAGCTAAATAATAATAAATGCGTGTAGAACTTAAATATGATAGGCTTGCCTGAAGAGGTGAGTTTTCAGGGAAAGTTTGGAGGCTAGTGGAGAGACTATTTAGGTTCTGTAATCTATTGTTGACTATTCCCTCCCCCAAACATAGTTTGGGAGCAATCAAGAGCCGAGCATTTAATCTGTAGGAGATCTTCGGAAGATTCTTCCCTTGTAAATACCGAAGCAAAAACTTCATTGAATAATTCCGCTTTCCCTTCTATTACCAGGGTATCCTGCTTGTTTTTTAGTGGGCCAATATTTCCCTTAACAGTTTCCCGTTTATATAACTAGATTTTTGGGGGGATTAGATTTGCTGGCTATTTTACGTTCAGTCTCTAGCCATCTTGATTGTTTTTTTTACATTTATTACATTCTTTATACGTGGCAAATGATTTGGGTATGAATGTGGACGGTACTGTAGTGGGAGAGGCATTATTATATACTGTCCATTAGACGTCCCTCTACTGTAATGGGGCAGGCGTTGTTATATACTGGCCATCAGATGTCCCCGTGCTGTAGTGGGAGAGGTGGTATATACAGGCAGTACTGTAGTGTGAGAGGCGTTATTATACACCATCAATCAGACGTCCCCATACTCTAATGGATGAATTATTATATTCCGGCCATTAGACCTCCCCGTGCTGTAATAGGAGTGTCGTTATTCTATACCGGCCATCAGACGTCCCCGTGCTGTAGTGGGAGAGGTGGTATATATGGGCAGTACTGTAGTGGGAGAGGTGGTATATATGGGCAGTACTGTAGTGGGAGAGGTGGTATATATGGGCAGTACTGTAGTGGGAGAGGAATTATAATATACTGCCCATTAGACGTCCCTCTACTGTGATGGGGCAGGCGTTTTTATATACTGGCCATCAGATGTCCCCGTGCTGTAGTGGGAGAGGTGGTATATACAGGCAGTACTGTAGTGTGAGGCGTTATTATACACCATCCTAGTGTTCCTTCTAGGAACTAGGGTGGGCAGGGCGGGGGGGTCGGACCGGGCCCGCCAACGTCACTATTTTGGGCGTGCCTGGGCCGCCGACGTCACTATTTTGGACTTGCCTGGGCCGCCGACGTCACAAAGGGGGCGTGCCCGCGCCGTGACGAAAAGGGACGTGCCCGGCTGGTGGCGTCACGCAAAGGGGTGGGCCCGGCCGGCGGTGGCACGCAAAGGGGGCGGACCCGGCCACCCGGAAGGCTGTACACTGCCGGGGAAGTGCCAGGCATCGCTATGTACAGCGGCGCCGGGCTTCCCCGGTCACAACAGCGGTGACAAAGGCAGGCTGTTTTAGCGGGGCGCTGCCAGAGGGGCAGGGCGCATTTTGCACTTTAAAAATCGGGCAGGGCGCAGCGCCCCGCTAAAACAGCCTAGCGGGAACACTACATCCATTAGACATCTCCATACTGTAAAGCAGGCATTCCCAACCACGGCACTCAAGGCACACCAACAGTACAGGTTTTGTAGATATCCAGGTTTGAGCACAGGTGACTTAATTAGTATCTGAGGGATTCTGATTAAACCATCTGTGCTGAAGCCTAGATATCACTAAAACCTGCACTGTTGGCGTGCCTTGAGGACCGTGGTTGGGAATGCCTGCTGTAGTGGGAGAGGTTGTATGTATGGGCAGTACTGTAGTAGGAGAGACGTTATTATATACCAGCCATCAGACATCACCGTACTGTGAGGGAAGCAGTGGTGTATAAGGGCAGTACTGTAGTGAGCGATTTGATACATATGGGCAGTACTGTAGTGGGAGAGGCATTATATACCAGCCATCAGATGTCCCTGTACTGTAAGGGGAGAGGTGGCATATATAGGCACTACTAAGATGGGAGAGGTGGTATATATTGGCTGTAATGTAATGGGAGTGGCGGTACATACGGGCAGTATTATAGTAGGAGAAGTGTTATTATATACTGGCCATCATTCGTCCCCATCTGTAAGGGTAGAGGTGGCATACATGCGCAGTACTGTAGTGGAACCGTACTGTAAGGGAGGAGGTTGTGTAATAAATAAATATATATATATATATATATATATATATATATATATATATATATATATATATATATATATATCTCATTATAGGCAGTACTGTAGTGGGAGAGGTTTTATTACATACCAGCCATTAGACGTCCCTGTACTGTAAGGGTCAGTGATGATAGATATGGGCATCTCTGTAGTGGGAGAGGCGTTCTTATGTACCGGCCGTGCCATCATTTCTTTAAAATGTTGCGGTTGTAGCATTATTGTCTTTCACATTATAAGAGAGCAGAATTGTGTGTGTGTGGGGGGGGGGTGCCTTCCGCTCAAGGTGAGAGATAATGTTATATGGTCCTCCAGGTCAGTCAGGGTTTGCACACAGTGGATTTGTGTTAAGATTCCTACACAGCTCAATTAAGTTAATGTGACTCGCTGATCTTTCCACCTCACCTCAGATCGCAAGCATGAAATTAAATTAGCATTATTAATAAATGGAGGAACAATCCAGTTATCTGTAGGGAACGGCAGATATCTGCATACAGGGGATGGAAGTGCAGCACTTCTGGTGTAAGGGAACAGACGTCAGGCATTATCCTGCATTCCTTTTATTCCGTAATTCCTTGTTCTACAGTATTTCGTGCTGTCACCTATTTGGAAGCTTGGTGAGAGCTCAGATATGGCGGCTGGTGATCTGATAGAGGCCATTAGTACTCTACGGTACAGAATGATGATAGTGACTAGTCTTGCAGCATTGTCCCACCCAAGTGCCGGGCTGCCGGCAAACCTTGCTGCCCAATCACATGACGCGCCAGATCCTAATTATGATACCAGGTATATAATGTATTGTGCAATCTACATGGCAGGAATTCCGACCTCCGCCACTAGTTGGCTGCTCACTCAGATATATTCTCGGGTACCCAGATGGCGGTGCTGCTCGTAGGTTACGGCTGTTAGTGGGACAAGTAGCAGTTGGGGTAAATATTGTGTATGTCTCACATTCCCCGGATCCCCCTCTGTGCCAGCGCTGTTTGTGTTGCCTTCTCCCAGCTCCCTACAGAATACATACGCGTGACCGGTGGTTTACATGAATATGGGTCGACTACTAATGGTTGACAGGCAAGAAGTCGATACCTGAAAAAGGTTGACATGGGTCAAAAGGTCGACCGGGTCAAAATGGCGACACAGGCAAAGGGTTGACATGAACGTCTATAAGTCAGGGATGGCCGGACTTTTGTAACCCAGGAACTACTTTTTGTACACTTGCTTATCGGTGATCTACCAGCTTCTCCTCCTCCTGCAAAATAAATATTCAACTCCCAGTGCAATATGCCCCTTACACATTATTACACATGGAATTAGCTAAAACTCAATTATGCCACACGGTATGAACCAAAATACACATTGTGCCACACGGTGTGAGCCAAAATACACAGTGTGCCACACGGTATGAGCCAAAATACACATTGTGCCACACGGTGTGAGCCAAAATACACATTGTGCCATACGGTATGAGCCAAAATACACTTTGTGCCACACGGTATGAGCCAAAATACACTTTGTGCCACACGGTATGAGCCAAAATACACTTTGTGCCACACGGTATGAGCCAAAATACACTTTGTGCCACACGGTATGAGCCAAAATACACATTGGGCCACGCGGTACGAGCCAAAATTCAGGGCATAGGGAGTGCCAGCAGGGACAGAGTGGCAGCACCACATAACATATAAAAATATTATATATAAAACTCCATGTCATCCTGTAATGCTGGTCTATCCCCCCAGGACTATGTCCAGGACGGCTTATACGCAGGCTGCTACAATGTGCAAGTGCTGCCCACAGCTGCAGCCTCTTCTCCGGAGCCTTCCTGGGCCACGTCCCTTACTTAGATGAGGGTGCAGCTCTCATCTGCACTGCCCCAGCAGCCTGTGATGACACCCTCATCCCTGGTTAGATTGCCCCCCCCCCCCCCCCCCCCGGCATTGGAGCCCCCCATTGATGAGCTCTTTATCTGCCTTTTGTTCAGGGTCTCCAGAAATCCTTACAGGGTAGGCCTGATAAGCACAGAGCTACAGTCAGGGAAACCACTTCATTACTACCCCTCCTTCAGCATGACACTGAGTGGGAGGATGAGCAGGATGATGTGCAGGGGGAACTTGTAGATGACGAGGAGGATGCCCCGTCACTCATTGATGGGGCGGCCTTAGTCACAGCAGTAAAAGAGGCCCTAAATCTACAGGAACTGCTCAGATCCCAATTTTTCAACATCCTAAGCGGGTTCTAGCCTTATTTTCCAAGTCTAAAGACTTGGAAGTTACCCTCTCGGAGGCCTGGGAGATACCAAATAGAAAATGTACACTACTTAGACGGTTTGCCTCCCTTTACCCCCTCCCTCAGGAGGGTAGAGTCCACTGGGAAATGGCCTTCAGGGTAGACGCACATGTTGCTAAGCTAGTGCGATACTCTACGCTTCCCATTCCAACTGCGTCCCTCAAAGACAAAGCAAATTGGAAGTTGGAAAACCTTCTAAAAGTCATTTACACCACTTCCAGAGTGGTGTCTAGACCTGCCCTGGCATCAACCTGGGTAACTAAGGCCATGGTGGAATGGGCAATTACCCTCGCGGCTACCGCTGCATAGGGTGGGCATGCAGATAACCTGTTGCCTACTATTGAAATGTTACATCAGGGCGCACTCTACTTAGGGGAGGCAACACTTGATGCAGCTACCCTAACCTCCCGTGTATCTGCTTCGGCTGTGGCAGCACATCAGTCTCTGGCTGCACTCGTGGAAGGCGGACCCTGACTCTAAGAAAACCCTAGAAGCACTTCCCTTTGAGGGTTCCTACTTGTTTGGGTCCGAAATGGATTAAATTATGGTTGCCGTAGCAGCTTCCAAAGCAACTTTTCTACCATCCACCCCATCACCACGTCCCCGTGCTTCCTTCTAGTCCTTTTGCTTCCAGGGCAGAGGTAGGGGACAGTTTTCTCCAGAACCCAACACCAGCTCGCTAAGTCTACCAAGGCCAAGGGAAAGTGTCCCTGGGCCACCAGGCGACCTGACTCTAAGCCTGAGGACAAACCCACCGCATCACGGGGCGGCCCTCCACCTGGGGTATCCCAGTGTTTGGGCCGTCTGTTGCGGTTTTCAGATGTCTGGCTGGAATCCACAACAGACACGTGGTTTTGGGATGTTGTCTCCCGCAGCCAATCCCTAACCTTTCAACGTCATCCACCAAACTTGTTCTGTTCTATAAGGGACTTAGAAAACTCAGGCCTCTGGAACAAGCCATCCAGAAGGTCCTGCTGTTCGGCGTCATAACTCCGGTCCCTACAGCTCAATGAGGCTCTGGTTTCTATACAAGCCTCTTCTTCCTGGCCTGGATGCCCAACTACATGGCGTCCCTGGACATCCAGGATGCGTACCTGCATATCCCCAGGCCAGAACATTAACAGTTTCTGCGGTTTGCACTACAGGATTGTCATGTTCAATTTCAGGCTCTGACCTTCGCAACCAAGGTATACAGATACTGCTGTATCTGGACGATCTGTTGATCCTGGCACAATCGGCAGAAGTTCTCTAAGTCCATCTGACCACTGTCACGGCTGGATCATAAATTTACCCAAGTCCTAAATGATTCCCGCACAGTCTATGATCCTTCTAGGAGCCCATTTGGATATGGTACATCAAAGGATCTATCTAGCAGAGAAGCGTTGCAAGAAACTGCAGTCCCGTATCTGACGTCTTATCTTCCTCGGACGGGTGTCCATTCATGCCTGCATGAGGGTCCTGGGCTTGATGGTATCGACCATAGACATGGCGGAATATGCCCAATTCCACTCACGTCCTCTACAAAGAGAAATCCTCATGAAGTGGTCTTGATCCTACACCAACATTCGGTCACAGCTAATAGCCTTATCACCGGCTGCATGTCTCTCCCTCGCCTGGTGACTCCTAGACCAGAACCTCGCTGCGGGAAGACCATTTTGGATTAACCAGTGGACTCTCCTCACCAAGGATGCCATCCTCCATGGGTGGGGAGCAGTGACTTGCCAACAATAATTGCAGGGACTATGGAATGACCTCGAACTGAGGGCACTTTTACACGCACTGTGCAGGTCCTGTTGAGCAATGCGACCACCGTGGCTTATATCAACCACCAGGGAGGCACTCAGTCGGGCTGCCATGGCAGAGACCTTCTGCATTTTTCAATGGGCGTAGGAGAAGATTCGGTACTCTTTACCTAGCACGGCGCCCATCGCGGGCATCGCGGCCATCAAATGCACTAAAAAACGGGTGCCCCGCGATGCCCGCGATTTCCCATAGGGAACAATGTTAAAAGTGTGATTGGACGCGATTTTACTGTTCAATGCCTCAATGCCCGCGATTTTTCCATAGGAAACAATGTTAAATTGGCCACAGAGCCCAAATAGTCCCCCTGAAGTCTGAAATGGCCCCCACAATTGTTAACGCCACCCCACGATCAACGTGAACCCAAAGCGTGGCGAGCGCAGCGGTACGCGTCCTCCGACCTTTTTATACCCCCACTATCCACGTCGGCGTGGAGTTGAGAATAGAATAGTGTGGCGAGCGCAGCGAGCCACCGAGCCCGAAGCGTGGTGAGCGCACGCGGATACCTTCACAGGTAAACGCGTCCCTTCGCGGGCTTCACAGGTATCCGCGTCCCCTCGCGGGGCTCGCCACGCTTCGGGCTCGCTGCGCTCGCCACACTATTCTATTCTCAACTCCACGCCGACGTGGATAAGTGGGGGTATGAAAAGGTCGGAGGACGCGTACCGCCGCCCCTCGCGGGCTCGCTGCGCTCGCCACGCTTCGGGTTCACGTTGATCGTGGGGTGGCGTTAACAATTGTGGGGGACATTTAAGACTTCAGGGGGACTATTAGGGCTCTGTGGCCCATTTAACATTGTTTCCTATGGAAAAATCGCGGGCATTGAGGCATTGAACAGTAAAAACGCGTCCAATCACACTTTTAACATTGATCCCTATGGAAAATCGCGGGCATCGCGTCGCACCCGTTTTTTTAGTGCATGCGATGCCCGTGATTTTTTACCCCCCGATGACCGCGATGGACATCGTGGGCACCGTGCTAGGTAAAGAGTACCGAAGATTCCTGCTCTCAGCAATCTTTATCCCGGGAGTCCTCAGTTGGTGAGCAGACTTCCTGAGCCATCAGACTCTGGATGCCAGTGAATGGGCCCTCCATCCAGAGGTTTTCTAGATGCTGGGGCAGACCTGAGGTGGACTTAATGGCATTGTGACACAACCACAAGATCAACCTATATGGGTCCATCTCTCGTGACCCAGCGGCCTGCATGGTGGACACCCTGTCAGCCCCATGGCTGTTTGCTCTAATGTACGCCTTTCCCCCCGATTTCACTTCTCATTTATCTGCAAGTTGAAGGTGGAATGTGGCACATTGATCCTAGTGGCTCCCCATTGGCCTGGACGGATCTGGTTCTGGGATTTACAGGGCCTGTCAGTGACACCTCCGATCTGTCTTCCGCTGCATCCAGACTTGCTTTCTCAGGGATCGTGTCTACATCCGGACTTGCAGCATCTGTCTGATACTTCCCTGTTAAGAGCCAGAGGCTTTAACTCAAGGGTAATCTCAACTATGCTGCGCGCCTGCAAACCTTCGGTTGGTGCTTACCATCGCATCTGGCGGACTTACTTTTCATGGTGTCGTACTCGCCCTTTCAATCCCAGGACTTGCCATTTGGCCAGGATTCTGTCCGTGTCGGCTTTGTCCATCCTGTAAGTTGGCGTTGTTGCAGGATCTCAGTACATTCACGAAGGGTTTCATCCATATCCAGCCCCCTCCTGCCTTGTGGGATGTTTCCCTGGTACTCACGGCTCTTCAGGCTCCACCGTTTGAGCCCTTACGGTCGGTGGACCTTTGTTGGCTCAGCTGGAAGACCGTTTTCCTGTTGGCGATAACTTCGTCCAGGAGGGTGTCTGACCCGTCGGCCCTGTCCTGTAGGTCACAGTTCTGATCTTCCATTCTGACAGGGCGGTTCTTCAAACCGTTCCTTCTCACCTCCCCAATGTGGTGTCCCAAGTTTCATGTCAACCACGAGATCGCGGTCCCTGCCTTTTGGGGGCCGGATGATTCTCCTGCGCAGTCCTCTTTGGATGTGGTCCATGCATTACGCGTCTATGTGCGTCGCACTAAGACTCTCTGTAAATCGGACTCTCTCTTTGTGCTCTATGGGTTTCAGAAGAGAGGTTGGCATGCTACTAAGCAGACAATTGCCCACTGGCTTTGCTCTGTCATCAAGCAGGCATACTTGGGCACCTCCCTCCCGATTCCTGCGGGGGTCCGGGCTTATTCCATGTGGTCTGTGGGTGCGTCTTGGGCTGTTAGGGGTGGTGCAACAGCAGAGCAACGTTGCAAGGTGGTGACTTGGTCGTCCGCCAAAACCTTCTTGTGCTTTTACGCGTTTTACTCCCTGGGCTTTTGGCCAGAGTGCATTTGCAGCAGCACAGGTGCGTCCCCACACTTAGGTGGCTGCTTTAGGACATAACTGCATTAGCCCTGTGGCCCGTGATGTGTCCTGAAGAATAAAATGAAATTCATGTCTAATCTGGTAAATCTCTTTCTTCGTGGATGTCAGGGGCCACAAGGATCCCTCCCTGCCACGCCTGCTTTAGTTATGTTACTGTTAATAGTTCCTCTGTTGAGTAAATTCACATGTGTTCATAATGTGTTTCTGTTTGGTACATCTCTTCCTTCTCTCTTGTCTCCTTCCTTGGCTTGTTTCAAAACTGAGGTTGCCTGGCCTGGAGGTGGGGTAGAGGAGTGTGGAGGAGCCTGGTCTGCCTGGGGTGCAGGAGAAATTTTACCTCTCTGGTGTTGGAATGCTCTCTCTCCCACTCCACTACCCAGCGCCCTGTGGCCCCTGACGTCCTTGAAGAAAGATTTACCAGGTAAGACAAATCTCATTATGGTAAACCTGCATTAGGTCAAAAAGTACAAACAGTCGATAAAAAGATAAATGTGTTTTTTCCCCATAATTTACCATCCATGTGGCCTCTGCCTGCGACTAGTAACCTGTGCTGAGTGCAGCGAGCGAACACTGGACACTAAAGATGACATCCTTTGTTATTTCTCCACAGGCACTTCAGTAAGACTATGGAGGAGCTTGTCCATGATCTTGTGTCAGCGCTGGAAGAGAGCTCCGAACAGGCCAGAGGATGCTTCGCTGACACGGGCGATCACTCCCGGAGCATCTCGTGTCTCCTCAAACGACAAGCACGGAAGCGGAGAGGGAGGAAGAGGCGCTCCGATAACACCCATCACCCGTGGGAGACAGGACACTGTTTAAGTGATGGCTCGGAGTCCAGTCTAGAAGAACAGAACAAGGACTATCGGGAATGTCTTGGTAATAATAAGAAAGACAGCGACTCGGATGACCAACTGCTGCTGGCAAAGCGGAGACCGTCATCAAACATCAACAGTATACGCAGCAAACGGCCCTTGTGGCACGAGACGGAGCTGCTTGTGGACACCTTGGGGAGCAGGACCTTACGGCGGAGACGGAAAGTGAAGAGGATGGCCATAGACCCGCCTGCAGAGGTCACCAGTACGCTGACACTCTCCCAAAGCCTCGACCAATCCATGGACAATGACACCAGACACTATCAGCACCTGGAGCTTGGCAAATGTAAAATTAAGAAAAGGAAAATTGCTCCTCCAAGACATGGGCCTGAGGTTCCTGATGAGGGCGTGGTGGTGGAAGGGGAAGAAATGGGGCACGGACACAAAGACAAGATGGAGTATGAAGAACAGAAGGGCTCAGATGAGAACATGAGTGACAGGTGGTCTTTGTACTGTAATGTCGTCCAGCTTAGTTGTCCTGGTGCAATGTGTCATACTAGCATTGTTATGTACCTCAGGTCATGGGGTCACACCTGGGGGCGGAGCCCACTCTCAGGAACCCAGATCGGCCCAGTAATTGCCAGATTAAGTCTAAGGCGGTATCTCAGAAACCGAGTAATACCTCTGATATGGGAAAGATGCCACAATGATAGTTGGTAGTGTGACCTTGGTGCCCACTATGATGTGTGGGTTCAGTTCTATCTGCCCACTAGTAATAATATTCCATATGAGGCTTCCTGCTGGCGTTTCCCATATATTCCCCTGGGACTGTCCTCTGTCCCCTGCTGGTGTCCGATACACAGATGGCATCGGAAGAATTGTCCTTGTGACCCAAACTGCTTTCCTCCAGTGTAACCTCTGTGAACCTTGATAGGCTGAAAGTCATGCTGCGCTGCAGGTGGGGCAGAAGTAACAGGTGCAGAGTGAGTTAGATTTGGGTGGGCGGTGTTCAATCTGAAATCTAAATTTGCATCGTAAGAATAAAGCAGCCAGTATTTACCCTGCACAGAAACAATGTAACTCACCCAAATCTAACTCTCTGCACATGTTGCATCTGCCCCACCTGCAGTGCAGCATGGTTTTGTCCATTTGAAAACTAAATGCGCCCTGCGATAAGGTCTGAATTAGGCCCTTTGTGTCGCTGGAGTGTTGAGGCTGGTGTTAGTCTTGTGGGATTGGGGGACCGTGGCTAGGTTGTGATTAAATTAGATTTCCGCGCTCCTTCCCAATGCCCTCTTCCAGAGACGCACATAGTATTAACAATGGGTAACAACCGTGGCGCGCGCAGCATTGCAGGGTGCAAGTGGCGCGCGCAGCATTGCAGGGTGCAAGTGGCGCGCGCAGCATTGCAGGGTGCAAGTGGCGCGCGCAGCATTGCAGGGTGCAAGTGGCGCGCGCAGCATTGCAGGGTGCAAGTGGCGCGCGCAGCATTGCAGGGTGCAAGTGGCGCGCGCAGCATTGCAGGGTGCAAGTGGCGCGCGCAGCATTGCAGGGTGCAAGTGGCGCGCGCAGCATTGCAGGGTGCAAGTACGAGGCAGCAGAGGACAGGAGGGCTGTATGTAGGATTAAGGTGGGGCCCGTATAATCTAATAGGGTGCTAGTGCCCACTGTCTTATTGCTGCATAGAAAATGAATCTGATTGGTTAGTGACGCCTTGTCCCGTAGTTTTCTGTCCCACCTCTGTATTGTGAGCGGACTCTCCTGCAGGACTGTAATAGACAGGAGAAGAGGCTACAATTGTGCAGATAACCAGCGTATTGTTATTGGGGATCATTGTGACGGTTGGTGAAACAGCCAATAGCCGAGATTCCTGCTGTACCGTGAAGCCGGCCATACAGCTACAGAGTGTCAGATTGGGCCGGTTGGAACAAAAACCTGGTAATATCTGAGTGACCGTTTGGCAGTTTTCCAGCATTTCAAAGCAGATGGTCAACTGTCATTATTTCCTCATCCATTACCAGGTATTTGTTGTAACCAGCCAAATCGGACAATGAACCTGTAGATGTATGGGCAGCTTAACTTTGTTCTGCAGTATAATAGCTATATAGTGGGACGGTTACACCACCAATGGGTAAAGTGTTTTGTTTGCGAACTTGCTCCTTGCTGCGTAATATAATGTATCTGGTCTGAGATGTGCGTGCATCACCAGGAACACCTCACACCAGGAGTGCAGTCTTCTGTCACTGTATTGTTATGTAATACTGCTCTCCTGACCATTACATAACGCTGTCTGCTTTATCATACATCAGATACACCTCCCCCAATGACTGGGCACCAGTAACACCTCACCCCAGGAGTGCAGTCTTCTGTCACTGTATTGTTATGTAATACTGCTCTCCTGACCATTACATAATGCTGTCTGCTTTATCATACATCAGATACACCTCCCCCAATGACTGGGCACCAGTAACACCTCACCCCAGGAGTGCAGTCTTCTGTCACTGTATTATGTAATACTGCTCTCCTGACCATTACATAATGCTGTCTGCTTTATCATACATCAGATACACCTCCCCCAATGACTGGGCACCAGTAACACCTCACCCCAGGAGTGCAGTCTTCTGTCACTGTATTGTTATGTAATACTGCTCTCCTGACCATTACATAACGCTGTCTGCTTCATCATACATCAGATGCACCTCCCCTGATGACTGGGCACCAGTAACACCTCACCCCAGGAGTGCAGTCTTCTGTCATTGTATTGTTATGTAATACTGCTCTCCTGACCATTACATAACGCGGTCTGCTTCATTATACATCAGATGCACCTCCCCTGATGACTGGGCACCAGTAACACCTCACACCAGGAGTGCAGTCTTCTGTCACTGTATTGTTATGTAATACTGCTCTCCTGACCATTACATAATGCTGTCTGCTTCATCATACATCAGATGCACCTCCCCTGATGACTGGGCACCAGTAACACCTCACTCTAGGAGTGCAGTCTTCTGTCACTGTATTGTTATGTAATACTGCTCTCCTGACCATTACATAATGCTGTCTGCTTCATCATACATCAGATGCACCTCCCCTGATGACTGGGCACCAGTAACACCTCACCCCAGGAGTGCAGTCTTCTGTCACTGTATGGTTATGTAATACTGCTCTCCTGACCATTACATAACGCTGTCTGCTTCATCATACATCAGATGCACCTTCCCTGATGACTGGGCACCAGTAACACCTCACTCCAGGAGTGCAGTCTTCTGTCACTGTATTGGTATGTAATACTGCTCTCCTGACCATTACATAATGCTGTCTGCTTCATCATACATCAGATGCACCTCCCCTGATGACTTGGCACCAGTAACACCTCACTCCAGGAGTGCAGTCTTCTGTCACTGTATTGGTATGTAATACTGCTCTCCTGACCATTACATAACGCTGTTTGATGACTGGGCACCAGTAGATGCCTGTAAATCCCAAACCATGTAATATCCTGAGTCCCGATGGTTAAATATTCTTATTTAATAAATGCGCTACAGGTTGAGTATCCCTTATCCAAAATGCTCGGGACCAGGAGAATTTTGGATAACGGATTATTCCGTATTTCGGAATATTTTTATATTTCAATGATGTATTTTGAAGTATCTTGCATTTATGCTGTATAAACACATAATATACACACAAATATATTTTATTACCACATAAAATACACACAAATATATTTTATTTGTTCAAAAAACAAGGTTTCAAAACGTGAAACAAAATGTGTGTACTATCTCAGCACTGAATTTGAATGCCAAGCAATCATTGTCTTGCACATATATAGTGCCAGTTACATATCATGTCCCCAGTGATGCTGTTACAAATGTCCCCAGTGAGTTTTTATCAAAAAAAAAAATTTTTTTTTTCACTTTCTGGAATGTCTGGTTTTCGGAATTATTCGGATACGGGATACTCGACCTGTATTAATAAGCAGATAATGTGCAGTCAATGTTTGGGCTGAATTATTGCTTCATTAATGATTCAGTTTCTGTAAAATTTTTAGAAATAGCATTTTGCCTCCGTATATTCAGCATTATTTGATGGTGCATGGGTTTATGGTGAAACGCGTCACATCTGACTCCTGAACTTTATTTGATATATTGATGCCAAGTGTTAGAAATTGTGAATTGAAGATTTGATTTTCTTGGATTCAATTTTTTTTTAAATGTTTACGGCCTGAAATAAAGCGGATGCAAAACTCCCAGACGATTCATCGTTATTGAAGGAATAAGTAAATCAAATCTGTATATTTGAAACAAATTCCTACTGTAGCTTCTACATAGCGGTCTAAGATGATACCATCAGCATATTACACGTTTGGGGGTTTGACATCCCCACGTACAGAGTTACACATTCTCTCTGTAGGTAAATTAGATTTTTGGGAAGCTTCTTTTTTTCTCCCCATCTGGAAACCGTTTCTCTAATATTGGTTTCCATAAATCAATGAAATAATTGTTGTATATGTAAATGCGGTGGGAGAGGACTAATATTAACAGTATTACCACAGTGTCCTAATTTACATATAATTAGCAGCAGAGGATACGTATTCACGGCTGTCTCCTCTCACTGGTGACCCATATAATTAAGTCGCCCATATTTTATGCACAGATGCAAAAGCAATCATTGCAGCCAAGAACTTCTTGTGGATCTGAGCATTAATCCTGGCACTTTGTTGTGTGATCAGGCTGACAGAAGTGCGCGTTGTGTGCGATTTCCCGGGTCTGTGCCGCAATCCCCCGCGCAGGGGTCAGATTAGGGTGACGGCCGGGTAACCTTGTGCACTCTCTGTACTTGGTTTCAGGCCTAGCAGATTCCCATCCCTTTCTTCTATACATGAGGGCTCTCCGGTGGGGACAGCTCCCGCCCCGTGCACTTGTGTTCTGGGATCACACTGAATGGCGGATAATAAAATCCATCACTCGTGTCAGCACCTCTGTGCCGGCGCATCTGCCTCCCAGTCAGCGTCCCATTAGATCCTCCAGGTTTTATGTGCCAAAAATAATATTCTCGCTTTTCATAAAACTGCGGCGTGATTGCAAACAAATTTGATTTTCATCCCGTTTTATTTGATATTAAAGAGCCGGTTGGTGAATATTGTAGAATTTCTCTTATAATTAATCTTGTTGTATTTTGTGTCTTTTCCAGCGAATCCAGCAGCATTAGCAGCAGCGACGCGGGATTGTTTACGAACGATGAGGGACGCCAAGGTACTGAAACATTTATACTCTGCTTGCCGATTTAAGTCTAATTGAAACGTGCTAATTAGTGAAACATTTTACGCCTTCTAATTAATACTGTCAGAGAAGACCAAATATTGCAGGGTTCCTGTGCGATGACAGCAGTGTAATCCTCTCCTGTAATGTGGTAATAGCAGACTTTCTAATGATTCTTATTTCAGCAAATCATTGTTTACCTAATGTAACGGTACATATGATTATCTGCCGGAGACTGTAATTAGCGCCTGCCTGCTCCGCGCGCTGCCCTGGTGCTTTATATAGACGTATAATTCCTGTGCAGAGTAGTGATCATCCAGACGCAGCCTGTACGGAGCGGGGTTCTGATGCTCTGCCTAATGGATCCAGCGGGCCGCAGTGTATGGACGGAACCAATGCACATTTACACATAACTGCGCCATTCCCCAAACGCATGCAGCCTCATTTTTAACATTGGGCCACGCACGAAAATCAAACCAATTATAATAAACTGCACAATGTAAAATCGAGGTTCTAAGTACGTTAGGGCAAAAATGTGGGTTACCTACCTCATCACAGTGACCTCATCAGGTGGGTCCCTAGCATCCCTAATACTGACCTATACATGTATCCAGGTCTTCGCTATAATCGTGCCCAAATGCAGGAGCCATCGTCATGATAAACACCTAAAGGTGCCCACCCACGCACCGATCCCGGCGATGCTATGCGATGGGGTGCGCGCTCCCGCGGCACCTCATCGCACAGTACAAAAAGTATGTGCTTTTGTACTAGCTTTTTATCGCATCGCATTGCATGCACATCGCATGCACAAGGCATACGATGCGATGCAATGTGTGCTAGTTAAGCACAGAATGCACACCGGGATCGATGCGTCTGGGCACCTTAAGGGCAGGTAATGTGAGATCCCGGAAACTGTCCTTACGCCACATGTGCACGGAGGGATTGGTAGGTTCTGTTCCTCTATAGAAGTGTAATGGGGCAGTCTGATGGCGTCATCTGGGTAATCCGTCTGTTGCCTCTTACGTCACATTATTTGCGAGCTATAAGCCGTCAGCCCGTTCTCTCACCCACCCAGGATTGTGTTGTGTGTCTGCGGCACACAGAAATGTCTGCTGAGCACACCTTAAGCCGCGCTGGAATCGGGCTCAGACGTGTAGAGTGGGGACTGGAATGGGGCTCGGGCGCGCAGAGTGGGGACTGGAATGGGGCTCGGGCGCGCAGAGTGGGGACTGGAATGGGGCTCGGGCGCGCAGAGTGGGGACTGGAATGGGGCTCGGGCGCGCAGAGTGGGGACTGGAATGGGGCTCGGGCGCGCAGAGTGGGGACTGGAATGGGGCTCGGGCGCGCAGAGTGGGGACTGGAATGGGGCTCGGGCGCGCAGAGTGGGGACTGGAATGGGGCTCGGGCGCGCAGAGTGGGGACTGGAATGGGGCTCGGGCGCGCAGAGTGGGGACTGGAATGGGGCTCGGGCGCGCAGAGTGGGGACTGGAATGGGGCTCGGGCGCGCAGAGTGGGGACTGGAATGGGGCTCGGGCGCGCAGAGTGGGGACTGGAATGGGGCTCGGGCGCGCAGAGTGGGGACTGGAATGGGGCTCGGGCGCGCAGAGTGGGGACTGGACGCTCTACACAGACAGAAAAACACGGCTATAGATTGTCAGCCTAATGCAGAAACTGAGGCACCACGGCGAGCGGTGCAATACATTCTGCTCCAGCTGTAACTCCTCTCCCCGATGCTGTTACACAACTGCTACTTGAGGGTCTCGGTTCTGTCACCTGTCCACGGTCTCAGCAGACCCTTCATGTTGGGGTGATGAATATGACAGTACAATAACGTTCCTTGTATGCAGACTAAGGCATCCCTAGGCCTGCTCAGCATGCTGGGCCTTGTGGTGCATACACCTCCAGTAGAGTAACCACATATAAAATACTTCTATAACAGAGGAAGCATGCGTGTGATACATTGTACATGTTGAGGCTATTCCACTTATATATACGGCTGTGTTCTCTTCCCAGGTGACGATGAGCAGAGTGACTGGTTCTATGAGAGTGAGTCCGGAGGAGCGTGTGGTATCACTGGGGTCATCCCTTGGTGGGAGCAGCAAGACTCCACTGAGCTGGAGAGACAGCTCCCTGATCCCGTGTTTCAGAGTATCCTGACCGGCTCATTCCCCCTGATGTCTCACTCCGCACAGAGAGGTCCGTACCTACGTTACACACTGCCTGTACTCTATATGGGGAAACGTGCAGGGTCTCCCTATTCTCTGCTGGTGGGGGGTTCCCAGTAATAATATATCTGTCCCAGAGAACAGCTGATGTCTCACTCCGCGCATAGAGGTCTGTACCTACGTTACACACTGCCTGTACTCTATATGGGGAAACGTGCAGGGTCTCCCTATTCTCTGCTGGTGTGGGGTTCCCAGTAATAATATATCTGACCCAGAGAACAGCTGATGTCTCACTCCGCACAGAGAGGTCTGTACCTACGTTACACACTGCCTGTACTCTATATGGGGAAACGTGCAGGGTCTCCCTATTCTCTGCTGGTGTGGGGTTCCCAGTAATAATATATCTGTCCCAGAGAACAGCTGATGTCTCACTCCGCACAGAGAGGTCTGTACCTACGTTACACACTGCCTGTACTCTATATGGGGAAACGTGCAGGGTCTTCCTATTCTCTGCTGGTGTGGGGTTCCCAGTAATAATATATCTGTCCAAGAGAACAGCTGATGTCTCATTACGCACAGAGAGGTCCGTACCTACGTTACACACTGCCTGTACTCTATATGGGGAAACGTGCAGGGTCTCCCTATTCTCTGCTGGTGTGGGGTTCCCAGTAATAATATATCTGTCCCAGAGAACAGCTGATGTCTCACTCCGCACAGAGAGGTCCGTACCTACGTTACACACTGCCTGTACTCTATATGGGGAAACGTGCAGGGTCTCCCTATTCTCTGCTGGTGTGGGGTTCCCAGTAATAATATATCTGTCCCAGAGAACAGCTGATGTCTCACTCCGCGCAGAGAGGTCCGTACCTACGTTACACACTGCCTGTACTCTATATGGGGAAACGTGCAGGGTCTCCCTATTCTCTGCTGGTGTGGGGTTCCCAGTAATAATATATCTGTCCCAGAGAACAGCTGATGTCTCACTCCGCGCAGAGAGGTCCGTACCTACGTTACACACTGCCTGTACTCTATATGGGGAAACGTGCAGGGTCTCCCTATTCTCTGCTGGTGTGGGGTTCCCAGTAATAATATATCTGTCCCAGAGAACAGCTGATGTCTCACTCCGCACAGAGAGGTCCGTACCTACGTTACACACTGCCTGTACTCTATATGGGGAAACGTGCAGGGTCTCCCTATTCTCTGCTTGTGTGGGGTTCCCAGTTATAATATATCTGTCCCAGAGAACAGCTGATGTCTCACTCCGCACAGAGAGGTCCGTACCTACGTTACACCCTGCCTGTACTCTATATGGGGAAACGTGCAGGGTCTCCCTATTCTCTGCTGGTGTGGGGTTCCCAGTAATAATATATCTGTCCCAGAGAACAGCTGATGTCTCACTCCGCACAGAGAGGTCCGTACCTACGTTACACACTGCCTGTACTCTATATGGGGAAACGTGCAGGGTCTCCCTATTCTCTGCTGGTGTGGGGTTCCCAGTAATAATATATCTGTCCCAGAGAACAGCTGATGTCTCACTCCGCACAGAGAGGTCCGTACCTACGTTACACACTGCCTGTACTCTATATGGGGAAACGTGCAGGGTCTCCCTATTCTCTGCTGGTGTGGGGTTCCCAGTAATAATATATCTATCCCAGAGAACAGCTGATGTCTCACTCCGCACAGAGAGGTCTGTACCTACGTTACACACTGCCTGTACTCTATATGGGGAAACGTGCAGGGTCTCCCTATTCTCTGCTGGTGTGGGGTTCCCAGTAATAATATATCTGTCCCAGAGAACAGCTGATGTCTCACTCCGCACAGAGAGGTCTGTACCTACGTTACTCACTGCCTGTACTCTATATGGGGAAACGTGCAGGGTCTCCCTATTCTCTGCTGGTGTGGGGTTCCCAGTAATAATATATCTGACCCAGAGAACAGCTGATGTCTCACTCCGCACAGAGAGGTCTGTACCTACGTTACACACTGCCTGTACTCTATATGGGGAAACGTGCAGGGTCTCCCTATTCTCTGCTGGTGTGGGGTTCCCAGTAATAATATATCTGTCCCAGAGAACAGCTGATGTCTCACTCCGCACAGAGAGGTCTGTACCTACGTTACACACTGCCTGTACTCTATATGGGGAAACGTGCAGGGTCTTCCTATTCTCTGCTGGTGTGGGGTTCCCAGTAATAATATATCTGTCCAAGAGAACAGCTGATGTCTCATTACGCACAGAGAGGTCCGTACCTACGTTACACACTGCCTGTACTCTATATGGGGAAACGTGCAGGGTCTCCCTATTCTCTGCTGGTGTGGGGTTCCCAGTAATAATATATCTGTCCCAGAGAACAGCTGATGTCTCACTCCGCACAGAGAGGTCCGTACCTACGTTACACACTGCCTGTACTCTATATGGGGAAACGTGCAGGGTCTCCCTATTCTCTGCTGGTGTGGGGTTCCCAGTAATAATATATCTGTCCCAGAGAACAGCTGATGTCTCACTCCGCGCAGAGAGGTCCGTACCTACGTTACACACTGCCTGTACTCTATATGGGGAAACGTGCAGGGTCTCCCTATTCTCTGCTGGTGTGGGGTTCCCAGTAATAATATATCTGTCCCAGAGAACAGCTGATGTCTCACTCCGCACAGAGAGGTCCGTACCTACGTTACACACTGCCTGTACTCTATATGGGGAAACGTGCAGGGTCTCCCTATTCTCTGCTGGTGTGGGGTTCCCAGTAATAATATATCTGTCCCAGAGAACAGCTGATGTCTCACTCCGCACAGAGAGGTCCGTACCTACGTTACACACTGCCTGTACTCTATATGGGGAAACGTGCAGGGTCTCCCTATTCTCTGCTTGTGTGGGGTTCCCAGTTATAATATATCTGTCCCAGAGAACAGCTGATGTCTCACTCCGCACAGAGAGGTCCGTACCTACGTTACACCCTGCCTGTACTCTATATGGGGAAACGTGCAGGGTCTCCCTATTCTCTGCTGGTGTGGGGTTCCCAGTAATAATATATCTGTCCCAGAGAACAGCTGATGTCTCACTCCGCACAGAGAGGTCCGTACCTACGTTACACACTGCCTGTACTCTATATGGGGAAACGTGCAGGGTCTCCCTATTCTCTGCTGGTGTGGGGTTCCCAGTAATAATATATCTGTCCCAGAGAACAGCTGATGTCTCACTCCGCACAGAGAGGTCCGTACCTACGTTACACACTGCCTGTACTCTATATGGGGAAACGTGCAGGGTCTCCCTATTCTCTGCTGGTGTGGGGTTCCCAGTAATAATATATCTATCCCAGAGAACAGCTGATGTCTCACTCCGCACAGAGAGGTCTGTACCTACGTTACACACTGCCTGTACTCTATATGGGGAAACGTGCAGGGTCTCCCTATTCTCTGCTGGTGTGGGGTTCCCAGTAATAATATATCTGTCCCAGAGAACAGCTGATGTCTCACTCCGCACAGAGAGGTCTGTACCTACGTTACTCACTGCCTGTACTCTATATGGGGAAACGTGCAGGGTCTCCCTATTCTCTGCTGGTGTGGGGTTCCCAGTAATAATATATCTGTCCCAGAGAACAGCTGATGTCTCACTCCGCACAGAGAGGTCCGTATCTACGTTACACACTGCCTGTACTCTATATGGGGAAACGTGCAGGGTCTCCCTATTCTCTGCTGGTGTGGGGTTCCCAGTAATAATATATCTGTCCCAGAGAACAGCTGATGTCTCACTCCGCACAGAGAGGTCCGTACCTACGTTACACACTGCCTGTACTCTATATGGGGAAACGTGCAGGGTCTCCCTATTCTCTGCTGGCGGGGGGTTCCCAGTAATAATATATCTGTCCCAGAGAACAGCTGATGTCTCACTCCGCACAGAGAGGTCCGTACCTACGTTACACACTGCCTGTACTCTATATGGGGAAACGTGCAGGGTCTCCCTATTCTCTGCTGGCGGGGGGTTCCCAGTAATAATATATCTGTCCCAGAGAACAGCTGATGTCTCACTCCGCACAGAGAGGTCCGTACCTACATTACACACTGCCTGTACTCTATATGGGGAAACGTGCAGGGTCTCCCTATTCTCTGCTGGTGGGGGGTTCCCAGTAATAATATATCTGTCCCAGAGAACAGCTGATGTCTCACTCCGCACAGAGAGGTCCGTACCTACGTTACACACTGCCTGTACTCTATATGGGGAAACGTGCAGGGTCTCCCTATTCTCTGCTGGTGTGGGGTTCCCAGTAATAATATATCTGTCCCAGAGAACAGCTGATGTCTCACTCCGCACAGAGAGGTCTGTACCTACGTTACACACTGCCTGTACTCTATATGGGGAAACGTGCAGGGTCTCCCTATTCTCTGCTGGCGGGGGGTTCCCAGTAATAATATATCTGTCCCAGAGAACAGCTGATGTCTCACTCCGCACAGAGAGGTCCGTACCTACAATACACACTGCCTGTACTCTATATGGGGAAACGTGCAGGGTCTCCCTATTCTCTGCTGGTGTGGGGTTCCCAGTAATAATATATCTGTCCCAGAGAACAGCTGATGTCTCACTCCGCACAGAGAGGTCCGTACCTACAATACACACTGCCTGTACTCTATATGGGGAAACGTGCAGGGTCTCCCTATTCTCTGCTGGTGTGGGGTTCCCAGTAATAATATATCTATCCCAGAGAACAGCTGATGTCGCACTCCGCGCAGAGAGGTCTGTACAGTACGGTGTACGCAGTCATTTACAGAACGTCCATACAGTACAGTGTACGCAGTCATTTACAGAACGTCCTCACAGTACAGCAGGGGTGGGGAACCTCAGGCTCGGGGGCCGTATGCGGCCCCCATAACCGGTCTGAGTGGCCCTCCCACCCGCCTAGTAGCTTTGCCGGGAGCAAAGTACAGGGGAATTCTCGGGAGAGGTCGGTAGTTCTCGCGAGATCCTCTTAATTAACAGCAGCCGGAGACTGTCAGTCCTATTCAGCGGCAGCCACCGAAGCGTGGGACGGCTGCAGCAGGACAACTTGTAAGAGAAATATTTACATATGGCCCCCGAAGGATTTTTTCCCCATACAAATGGCCCTTTGCACAAAAATGGTTCCCCAACCCTGCAGTACAGTGTACGCAGTCATTTACAGAATGTCCTCACAGTACAGTGTATGCAGTCATTTACAGAATGTCCTCACAGTACAGTGTAAGCAGTCATTTACAGAACGTCCTCACAGTACAGTGTACGCAGTCATTTACAGAACGTCCTCACAGTACAGTGTACGCAGTCATTTACAGAATGTCCTCACAGTACAGTGTACGCAGTCATTTACAGAACATCCTCACAGTACAGTGTACGCAGTCATTTACAGAACGTCCTCACAGTACAGTGTACGCAGTCATTTACAGAATGTCCTCACAGTACAGTGTACGCAGTCATTTACAGAACGTCCTCACAGTACAGTGTACGCAGTCATTTACAGAACGTCCTCACAGTACAGTGTACGCAGTCATTTACAGAATGTCCTCACAGTACAGTGTACGCAGTCATTTACAGAACGTCCTCACAGTACAGTGTACGCAGTCATTTACAGAACGTCCTCACGGTACAGTGTACGCAGTCATTTACAGAACGTCCTCACGGTACAGTGTACGCAGTCATTTACAGAACGTCCATACAGTACAGTGTACGCAGTCATTTACAGAACGTCCATACAGTACAGTGTACGCAGTCATTTACAGAACGTCCTCACGGTACAGTGTACGCAGTCATTTACAGAACGTCCTCACGGTACAGTGTACGCAGTCATTTACAGAACGTCCATACAGTACAGTGTACGCAGTCATTTATAGAACGTCCTCACGGTACAGTGTACGCAGTCATTTATAGAACGTCCTCACGGTACAGTGTACGCAGTCATTTATAGAACGTCCTCACGGTACAGTGTACGCAGTCATTTACAGAACGTCCTCACGGTACAGTGTACGCAGTCATTTATAGAACGTCCTCACGGTACAGTGTACGCAGTCATTTATAGAACGTCCTCACAGTACAGTGTACGCAGTCATTTACAGAACGTCCTCACGGTACAGTGTACGCAGTCATTTACAGAACGTCCTCACGGTACAGTGTACGCAGTCATTTATAGAACGTCCTCACGGTACAGTGTACGCAGTCATTTATAGAACGTCCTCACGGTACAGTGTACGCAGTCATTTACAGAACGTCCTCACGGTACAGTGTACGCAGTCAATTATAGAACGTCCTCACGGTACAGTGTACACCAATAAAGATATTAAAAAGCACCGGTCCAAGTACAGATCCCTGGGGTACTCCACTTGTAACCTTTCCCTCCTTTGACTGTACTCCGTTTACTACAACTCTCTGTTTTCTGTCCTGCAACCACGCTCTTATCCATTCAACTATCTTAGAATCCAATCCCAAGCTTTCAAGTTTATATAACAGTCTGCGATGTGGGACAGTGTCAAAAGCTTTACTAAAGTCTAGATAAGCTACATCTACAGCCCCACCTTGATCTATTACTTTAGTCACCCAGTCAAAAAAGTCAATAAGATTTGTTTGACATGATCTTCCCCCAGTAAACCCATGCTGTTTTGGATCCTGTAAATTGCTGGTTTTGAGATATTCTACAACTCTTTGTTTTAAGAGTGTTTCAATCAATTTCCCTACTACTGATGTAAGGCTCACTGGTCGATAGTTGCTTACCTCTTCCTTGCTTCCACTTTTGTGCAGTGGGACTACATTCGCTGTTTTCCAGTCCTCTGGGATTACTCCAGTAGCTAGTGACTGGTTGAATAATTCTGTTATTGGTTTTACCAGCTCCCCTTTAAGCTCTTTTAGTATCCTTGGATGTATCCCATCTGGCCCCATTGATTTATCCACTTTCAGTTTTGAGAGTTCTGTGAGGACTTTCTCCTCTGTAAATGTACTTGTCTCTCCCTCAGTTTTCTGACTATACTTGCAACTTAACTGTGGCCCCTTCCCCTCTCTTTCAGCAGTGGATACTGAGCAAAAAAAATTATTTATATTATCTGCTATTACATTGTCCCCCTCAAGAAAACTTCCACTCTCTGTCTTCAGTCTAATTATTCCACTTTTTGTTTTTCTCCTTTCACTTATATACCTAAAAAAAGTTTTCCCCCCTTTACCCACTGACTGGGCCATTTTCTCTTCAGCCTGTGCTTTTGCACATCTGATTACCTTCTTAGCCTCCTTCTGTCTAACAAGATACACCTCTTTGTCCTCATTCTTCTGCGTCTGCTTAAATTTCTTAAAGGCCAACTTTTTTGCTTTCACAATACTTGCTACTTCTTTTGCAAACCACAATGGCTTTCTTTTTCTTGTGTTTTTCCTAACTCTTTTGACACAAAGTTCTGTTGCTTTTAGAATTGCACTTTTTAATTTTTCCCACTTATCCTGCACTCCTTCCAAGTTCTTCCACTCTGCCAAAGAATCCCTTACAGAGTTTCCCATCTCTACAAAATCAGCCTTCCTAAAATCTAACACCTTTGTTTTTGTGTGCGATGAGTCAGTCTCTGTCTTTATTTGGAACCATACTGCTTGATGGTCACTGGATCCCAGATTTTCACCCACATTTATGTCAGATATTCTGTCACCATTTGTAAGTATTAAGTCTAATATTGCGTCCTTACGAGTGGGCTCCCTCACCAATTGCTGGAGGGATGCTCCTTGCAAGGAGTTCAGCATGTCCCTACTTCTGGTGGAACTTGCAACAGGCAGCTCCCAGTTTACATCAGGTAGATTAAAGTCTCCCAAGATTATCACCTCTCCTTTTAATGCCATTTTATTGATGTCCTGCAATAGGCTCTTGTCTAGTTCCTCTTCCTGACCTGGTGGTCTGTAGATCACCCCTATACGAAGAATCGCCTTCTCCCCTGTTTCTATGGTCACCCAAAGGTCCTCCGTTTTTTCTTCAATACTTTGTATTAAGGTAGTCTTTATATATTTTTTCACATATATTGCAACCCCTCCTCCAATTTTTCCCATTCTGTCCTTCCTAAATAAAGTATATCCTGGTATAGCTATGTCCCAGTCATGATTTTCATTGCACCATGTCTCTGTAATAGCCACAATATCCAGTTCATCCCTTGTCATTATTGCAATTAGTTCTGGGATTTTATTTCCTAAGCTCCTAGCATTTGCACACATAGCTCTTAAAGTTGTTTTTGTGCTTCTCCTGCTGCTAGCTATGTTCATCTTTCTGCCTATATCTATTCGGTTTTGATCGGCATTATCTTCTGTTGCAGTGGATAAGCTTTCTGTTCCATTTGCCTGCAGAGACAATACCTCTAGGTTGGGGGAGCAGATTTCTTCATTCTTATTTGGTTCACTGCCCCCCTCTGCTAGTTTAAATAGTTGCTTATGAAGCTTCCAAACTTCTCACTTAATATTCTCGTTCCCCTTGAAGATGGGTGCAGGCCATCACTTTTATATAAGGCTCTGTCTTGCCAGGTAGCTTGACTTTGACCTAAATATCCAAATCTCTCCTCGTTGCACCAATTCCTTAGCCAAACATTGAAGTATCTAATTCTCAGAGTTCTATCTTCCCCTTGGTGTACTGGCAATACTTCTGAAAAAGTTACAGTGGTTGCCACCTGTTTTAGAGCAGTTCCTAACTTTCTAAATACATCTTTTACGGCCATGACTTCAGCATTAACCAGGTCATTTGTGCCTAGGTGGACGATGACATCCACCTCCCCATCTTTTCTTGCTGCCTTTACAATTCTTAGCATGCGTTCTTTATCTCTTGGAGCTGTGGCTCCAGGTAAGCACCTTACTTGTTTCTCTACTTTAGTAGCATTTCCCAGATTAACTCCTCTAATTATGGAATCTCCCAGAAGAAGTGCAGTCCTTTTTGGAGGTGAAATTTTCCTGGTCCTACAGTTAGAAGAGGTAGAAGTCCTCACATCTTCCTGTTCTTTATTGCCTTGTTGGTCATACATTCCAACCCTGCAAGAGCAGCATATGAGTTTTGCAGAACGTCCATACAGTTGGAGTTTCCTGTATTTTGCTTGTTTTATATTTTAATGTTACATTTGCTGAGTTGCTATTTCCCTGGTGCTGCTGTCAGGTACATGTTTTCAATTTAGCGGATTCCTGCGGTTATATTTAACAATACAAACATCTTGAAAAATGTTCTTTTTAACAAACCAGAGCATGTTACACATATGTTGACAACATTTTTCTATGCACAGGTTTCCAGGCGAGACTGAGTCATCTACAAGCCCTGCAAGGAAGAAGTCTGCGGAAATCCTCATTGAACCCAAGTTCTCTGGTAGGTGTCCCTGATCTGCGTGTAGTGTCTTCTGCGTCATCAATAACCCCTGCTGGGTTTCTCCGCAGCGTGCGCTACACCTGCCACCTGCTGGGATAGACAGGGTCTCCTGGGTGCTACAGATATTAGGCCTGGTGGAGATGGCGATGAAGCAATTGTAATTCCATGCAATGTATTAGGAAGGAGCAGGGTCCCCAGCAGCACAGAGTATATCAGGATATGAGTGATGTGTCAGTGAGGACAGGACTGCATGTGACAGGGGCAGTGACATGATGTGAGGAGGGGAATGGAGGCAGCAGGAAGCCACAGACTGAGAGTTATATAGTGGGCGGAGCAGGGTCCCCAGCAGCACAGAGTATATCAGGAGATGAGAAATGTGTCACCAATGACATCAGTAGACCTTGGTGATATCATCGCTGGTAATTATTGGGTAGAGCTAGTAAGAAGAAGCGCTATTGTACCTCAGCGCACAAATATTGCTGCTCTGACCATAAAAAAATTGTCTAGTTCAGCTCCGCAGCGGACAAATGCCGGATATGCGGCCGCCCATCTCACCTCCCCCCGAATGTAGCGGCTTCTGCTCTCTTATAAGCCCTAAACAGCACATTTTACCCAAGTTGTCTCATTGTTGCATTTATTCAGATTTGTTAGTTATTATTATTTGTGATGTCCCAATGCCGGCTGTGTACTATATCCCAGATGGTTCCTAATTTCCTGTATATTTTATTAGTTTATGGATCTCTGTACTGAGTATTGTGTGATTATTTGCTCTGCATCCTACTGGGGAACATTGCAGTTATTGTTACCCCTAAGATTCGGCATATACTGGGTAGTTTGGGTATCCACTGGTGGAACTCTATATAGTACCCTGTGGGGACAACGTGAAGATACAGAATAAGGGAGCTGACCCAGTTCTGTAATATGACCTGGTGTCGCTCTTCGGCCGCACATCGGATTATACATTGGAACATAAATGGCTTCTGTGTTCTGGGATATAGAAGAGCTGCGCTGTGCGACTGCTCCAGCCTCATACATGACTCGGGATCCCTACACGCGTGTGTTTGGGGCAGATCCTATGTTTGCTGGATGTTTGTACATGCTTCTACCAAGGTGCATGATGGGAAGGGGTAGATCATCATTAAGAAATCTTTTACTGATTGAATACATTTTCTTCTATGTAATATAGAGGGTGACGGTATTATTGTTCCTATGCCGGAGTGTGATAATGGGTAGAGGTGCACATTCCCGGGTCAGCATTCTGGGGCCGTGTAACGAGACCTCTGTCAGTGGGGGGGGGGGGGATAAGACTATTCAGCAGCCGCTCCGTGAGTTCTGGTCTTGCACATACCTGTAATAATGAGGCGCACTCGTTGTGTTGCCCTAAACGCATCAAATCCTCCGTCACCACCTGCACAGCGGAACAATTCTGTGTACAGCGGTGTCCTTTGTGCAGCCCCTGGTAGCAATTCCTGTGCATATGACCTCTCTACTCGTGTACCAAGTCGCCAATAGTGTAATATATACTGATAGGTGTCTGTGCCACTTATACTATATATGGGGTTATTGGCACAACATCTGTATGTCCTGTAAGTGTCAATTCCACGTGGAATCATTAGGCTCATTTGCACTTAGTGTTTGGCAGCCAGGGTCGGCCCTTGCACAAGTTGGCACTCTCCCCCGTGATCCAGTTAGTGGGAGGGGCTTACGTCGGAATTCTCCTCCCGTGATCCAGTTAGTGGGAGGGGCTTACGTCGGAATTCTCCCCCCGTGATCTGGTTAGCGCCAGGGGAGACGCTGCTTCTGTTGGTGCTCTCCCCCCGTGATCCAGTTAGTGGGAGGGGCTTACGTTGGAATCCTCCCCCCGTGATCCGGTTAGCGCCAGGGGAGACGCTGCTTCCTTTGGTGCTCTACCCCTGTGATCCAGTTAGTGGGAGGGGCTTACGTCACAATTCTACCCCCGTGATCCAGTTAGTGGGAAGGGCTTACGTCGGAATTCTCCCCCCGTGATCTGGTTAGCGCCAGGGGAGACGCTGCTTCCTTTGGTGCTCTCCCCCCGTGATCCAGTTAGTGGGAGGGGCTTACGTCGGAATTCTCCCCCCGTGATCTGGTTAGCGCCAGGGGAGATGCTGCTTCCGTCGGAATTCTCCCCCCGTGATCCAGTTAGTGGGAGGGGCTTACGTCGGATTTCTCCCCCCGTGATCCGGTTAGCGCCAGGTGGTGCGGTTATTAGAGCCACTATCTTGTGTCACATACTGCGCATCACGTAAATCTATCTGCACTTGCACAATGCCAGGCCTGGCGCATCGCACGGGACCAGCGCCAGCTTGGCGCATCGCACGGGACCTTCTACTATCTGCTCCAACACTACAACCACAGAATAAGTAATGATCTTATAGTAATGGAGTATTTAGGACAGTGATGTTTGTCGTGCACATTTGGGCCTCATTCAGAGCATCTCCTGGTAGGACGGCGCATTCTCTCATGGCGTGAAGCATCGGACGGACGGCTAGTTACGAGGCAGGTGCAGTGTATTGTTTGCGTGCGTCTCCTACATAGTTTACACCTGTAATATCGCTTGTGCCCAGGCTTCTGGTACTTGCCACGCTCTGGTGACGGGCACTGTGCCCACCGTATATGTATTTCTGATACATTTATGAGCATAAGCTGCTTCTTGCTACAGATGGTTTTACAAATGTGGTTATTATATTACGCAGGAGATGCGATCTCGCCTGTATTACTGGACAATATTGCTATTATCAGAACAATAAGCCCTTCGCTTATTATGTATTGATCATGTATTGATTATGTATGCATGTTGGCTCCGATCACCAGTCTTACATCCTCTCCCAGTACCCCCTGTCTGTGCCATCTGTCTGTACCCCCTGTCTGTGCCCTCATTCCAGCAGGTCAGCCCAGCAGCAATTTAATGCTATGGAGCCAATTCAGTTAGATGCGAGAGGGGTGTGTTGCCATAGTGACAGCATCACATCTCGCCCGCTCAAGACCAAATCTAACCCTGGACTTGTGGACTATTTGTGTGTAACCCTATTCACTCTGCACAAATCACATCACGGCATCTTGGTTTCCTGAAATACTTGGTGCTGCTGTGTGTGTTAGCATCAACCCTTGGCTTAAAGGTTACTGTTACACTGATGATATCCCAGATGAGCGGGGACTGGAGTATAGTATGCAATCGGGAGCGGGCTGGAGTGTGGTGCGCTATCGGGAGCGGGCTGGAGTGTGGTGCGCGATCGGGAGCGGGCTGGAGTGTGGTGCGCGATCGGGAGCGGGCTGGAGTGTGGTGCGCGATCGGGAGCGGGCTGGAGTGTGGTGCGCGATCGGGAGCGGGCTGGAGTGTGGTGCGCGATCGGGAGCGGGCTGGAGTGTGGTGCGCGATCGGGAGCGGGCTGGAGTGTGGTGCGGCGCCCTTGGCGTTGCCAGGTTTTCCTTCCCTCTGTAGGTAGTATAGCACAGACATCTGGATCACTCAGATTTGTGGCCACCAGCCTACACGTCTTATCTGAACATCGCCAACTGCATTCCACCTCCTGCCGCCGTTTCCTCGCACACGCGTCAAGGTACCTGATTATTCTTTCAATTCCCTGCTTCCATTATTTTCAAATACTACTATAAAACCCAAAATATGAGAAATAGGAAGGGAAAAAAATAATATGGGAGGGTATTTTATGTCCCGGCGTGATGGATGGGTTCTCTGCAAAGGGAAACAAAACACTAAATATCTCTAATCCCGCATTATTTACCGCATGGCTGCTTAAATGCTACTTTAAGCCTCATAAAATTAAAAGGGAGAGATCTCCCAACTGTGGCAGGAATTGGATTTAGGAAGAGAGGTACAGAGCCAAAATATTGCTACAGAATTAAATGTCAAAAATCTTCTTTAATAGTAGATATATAGTTCACAGTGTCTGGTTATGATTAATACATTTAATCTAAATCACTGAAAGTTGCTGCGGCTTTTCCATAAAATACAATAGGACACAAATCAGTTTTACTGGAGGCGGATAACAATTGCCAAATAATGCATCTTCCCGCCCAATAAATTGTCAGTTATACCTTTAACTAAAAATCAATTCATCTCTGCAGAATTTATTGCAATTTCCCCCAATAAATCTCCTCAACTGTTTATTCATTTGCTTTTTTGATACATTTGTGCCACTTTTTTCCACGCTCCAATGTTTTCCATTTTGATTCATTGTAAATTAGAAAATCTATTTTGACTCAATTTTCTAGTGAAGAAGTTCAGATCTCCCGGCAAGTCATTTTTTTCAGTCTCCTTATACGTTTGGTACCCTTGAACTCCCAACTCATCTGGTTCCTGCAGATTGGACGGATGTTTTTTATATTTGCGGCTGGCAGTAAGTGCTGCGTTATACGCGGCTATTGCCGGCCTGCCAACATTATGTCCCCTTCTGTTATTCTTGTCCGGAATTACGGACTTCGCCGCGCTGTAAATATTGTGGGTCGGCCTCCAGCAATATCCTGGCTGTTTATTAATATTATTTGTTTACTTCTTGTTGCCTTGTCTGCATGCTGCCGTCAGGTCCGCAATCTGCTTCATACGGACGTTGTACGAGACGATCACTATAGCTAAAGTCAGCGTAACAATTGTAGAAGATACGTGGAAATAGAGAATGACGACAGTCACCTGTAATGTTACTGATTCCTACTAGTATAGGCCAGGAGGGGACACGGTCTCGACCACCAGATCTTTATAGAAACCAACTCTTTTATTGCTCCATAATCTGATATTTCAGCTATTCCTCAATTACCTGCAAATACAGAAAATGATCATTAAATGATGACCTATATCCCCAAATAACTGTTTGTCCGAGATAGTAAGGAGGGTGGGGAACATGACTTGTCTTGTGCCCTGTGTTACATTACCACACACAGCTCTAGATGTGATAATGTATCTACCACTTACCGGTGTATCCACATACAGCTAGAATTCATGCATTATACATAACATGGGAATCTGTAGCGCCCTGTGTCTGGTTTGCCTTAAACAGCGCCTAACAGCCAGTATGATGCACAAGCAGCTTCTGCTGGGTCACATGATATGCGGCATGAATATATTCTGTGTGTGAAGAAGTGGAACGTTCATGTTTTCCTGCCAGACAGTGTAATGGCAGCATGTTGTATACAGTCACCTACTGAATTTAGACATCCCGCATATTGTAATCAGCAGAAACTGCTTGTGCGTTATGTTGGCTCCATTTTTATATTTTAGATGCACAGTAAGATGCATGGCGTAGTCACGCCGCGGCATGGTGCCACTAGAGGGCGGTGTGACGTGACAGTAGGTGAGGTGCACATAGACACATCTGTACAAAGAGAAGTCCAGGAGCCAGATACATGACTGACTGCAGCCACCTGTGTGCGGCATACGCTCAGCGCTTCGACAGACATACGGTCGACATGGCTTAGGTTGACACCTGAAATAGGTTGGTTGGCCTAAGGTCGACATGGATCGAAGGTCGACCCAAGCGTTAGGTCGACAATGGCTATGTTGACATTGGTTTTTCACTGTTTGTTTTGTTAGTTTTGAGCCGACAGGCGGTATTTCACGCCCTACCGTGCACTAGGGCGTGGTGGGAGAATATAATAGTGTGCCGAGTGTAGCGGCATCCCGAGACATTGTCCATGTCGACATATGGAGGAAAAAAGAGCTAGCCATTGTCGACCTATCTGTGTCGACCCATTTCAGGTGCCGACCTACGCCCCGTCAACCTTTAATGGTCTAACCAATGTATGTCGACCTAATATTGGTCTGCCCAATGACCCATAATCCTCCTTGATAGGTAACGAATGACACGGCTCTGCGTCCTCCTGCGCACGCGGGACACAGGCGTGCAGCACAGGCAGGGCACAGGCACGCGGGACACAGGCGCGCAGCACAGGCAGGGCACAGGCACGCGGGACACAGGCACGCGGGACAGGCAGGGCACTGGCACGCGTGACACAGGCGCGCAGCACAGGCAGGGCACTGGCACGCGGGACACAGGCGCGCAGCACAGGCAGGGCACAGGCACGTGGGACACAGGCGCGCAGCACAGGCAGGGCACAGGCACGCGGGACACAGGCGCGCAGCACAGGCACGTGGGACACAGGCGCGCAGCACAGGCAGGGCACTGGCACGTGGGACACAGGCGCGCAGCACAGGCAGGGCACAGGCACGCGGGACACAGGCGCGTAGCACAGGCAGGGCACAGGCACGCGTGACACTGGCGTGCAGCACAGGCAGGGCACTGGCACGCGTGACACAGGCGCGCAGCACAGGCAGGGCACAGGCACGCGGGACACAGGCACGCAGCACAGGTAGGGCACAGGCACGCGGGACACAGGCGCGCAGCACAGGCAGGACACAGGCACGTGGGACACAGGCGCGCAGCACAGGCACGCGGGACACAGGCGCGCAGCACAGGCAGGGCACAGGCACGCGGGACACAGGCGTGCAGCACAGGCAGGGCACTGGCACGCGTGACACAGGCGCGCAGCACAGGCAGGGCACAGGCACGCGGTGACACAGGCGCGCAGCACAGGCAGGGCACAGGCACGCGGTGACACAGGCGCGCAGCACAGGCAGGGCACAGGCACGCGGTGACACAGGCGCGCAGCACAGGCAGGGCACAGGCACGCGGGGACACAGGCGCGCAGCACAGGCAGGGCACTGGCACGTGGGACACAGGCGCGCAGCACAGGCAGGGCACTGGCACGTGGGACACAGGCGCGCAGCACAGGCAGGGCACTGGCACGCGGGACACAGGCGTGCAGCACAGGCACGCGTGACACAGGCGCGCAGCACAGGCAGGGCACAGGCACGCGTGACACAGGCGCGCAGCACAGGCAGGGCACAGGCACGCGGTGACACAGGCATGCGGGACACAGGCGCGCAGCACAGGCAGGGCACAGGCACGCGGGACACAGGCGCGCAGCACAGGCAGGGCACAGGCACGCGGGACACAGGCGCGCAGCACAGGCAGTGCACTGGCACGTGGGACACAGGCGCGCAGCACAGGCAGGGCACTGGCACGTGTGACACAGGCGCGCGGCACAGGCACGCGGGACACAGGCTCGCAGCACAGGCAGGGCACTGGCACGCGTGACACAGGCGCGCAGCACAGGCAGGGCACAGGCACGCGGGACACAGGCGCGCAGCACAGGCGCGCAGCACAGGTAGGGCACAGGCACGCGGGACACAGGCGCGCAGCACAGGCACGCGGGACACAGGCGCGCAGCACAGGCAGGGCACTGGCACGCGGGACACAGGCGCGCAGCACAGGCAGGGCACTGGCACGCGGGACACAGGCGCGCAGCACAGGCAGGGCACAGGCACGCGTGACACAGGCGCGCAGCACAGGCAGGGCACAGGCACGCGGGACACAGGCGCGCAGCACAGGTAGGGCACAGGCGCGCAGCACAGGTAGGGCACAGGCACGCGGGACACAGGCGCGCAGCACAGGCACGCGGGACACAGGCGCGCAGCACAGGCAGGGCACAGGCGCGCAGCACAGGTAGGGCACAGGCGCGCAGCACAGGCAGGGCACAGGACGCAGAGCACGCTCATTCTGTGGCTGATAGTATACGAGCGCCATCTGTTAAGCGATGTTTGTGTGTGAGAGATTCTGCTACTACCCAGTGTTCTGTGTTTTATGGTAAATCAGTTGTGGAAAGATACCGGCAATTTGGGTTTGATCTATAGTTGTTTATGTAAAAGCATATTGGGTGTTAAAGTGATTGATTTCAGAAGCAAAAAATAATTTGAGCGGATGTATTAGCGTTCATTAATTTCACTAATTACATAGCGAGAAAAACAGATGTTTTGTTAGGTGAAGATCAGACATTAATTGCAGGTCCTACCTTTCAGACTAAAAATAGTGCCAGTATGTCGCACGTTTGTGTTCCGCGTGCACATCAACAATGCCAGTGTCGTCGTGCTGTAATAGGGGCCCGCGACACAAGTCTGCCAGCAGGAGTTACACATTGTGCTATCCGCACAGATGGCTGACTGTGTGTGTGTGTGTGTGTGTGATCAAGCGCCACAGCCGTAGTCTTTGTTGTTTGGATGGATTCCGCACTTTATGGTAACAACAGTTTATTGTGTTTTGTCTTTTAATTATATGTTCTTTTCACAAAGCAGCTGGAACCGTGCCAAGGGGTGCTGTTAGGAGCCAGATGGTGTGTGTAGGGGGGGGGGGGGGGGGGGGTACACATCTGACCACTGTAGGGTTTACCTTCATTGGGACACCAGCATCGGGTTTGTGAACATCTGCATCCCCTTTGTAGATCATCTGTATGTATCCCATTAAGTGACCTATTAGAGCCATGTCCCTAGGATCAGCTAGTAATGCCTGATACCGCTAACAAGAACAGTGAACTATTATAGCCATGTTGCTAGGATCAGCTAGTAATGCCTGATCCTGCTAACAATAGCATTGACCTGTTATAGCCATGTCACTTGGATCAGCTCGTAGGCCTGATCCCGCTAATAACAGTGACCTATTAGATCCATGTGGCTAGGATCAGCTAGTATTGCCTGATCCTGCTAACAATAACACTGACCGATTAGAGCCAAGTCCCTAGGACCCGCTAGTAATGTCTGATCCCGCTAACAATAACAGTGACCTATTAGATCCATGTGGCTAGGATCAGCTAGTATTGCCTGATCCTGCTAACAATAACACTGACCGATTAGAGCCAAGTCCCTAGGACCCGCTAGTAATGTCTGATCCCGCTAACAATAACAGTGACCTATTCGATCCATGTTGCTAGGATCAGCTAGTAATGCCTTATCCTGCTCCCCCAAGGAAGAGAATCTGCTGGCCATCAGGAAATCGCTTAGGTCTGGACACCGAGGGAATACTAGAACTATTTATATTAATAGTTATTAAAACAATATATTTTTCCTAGTAGATCAAATAATGACAGAAAGCTGAGAACATTAGGAAATGCCACACAGTAATGTAGCACACGTAAGGAGTAATAGCCAAGAGCATGGCGTGTGCCCTAGTGGGCGGCCTACCGCCGCTGTCTGTCTGTGTGTGTGTGTGTGTGTGTGTGTGATACAGTGACTGGATTACAGGGGAGTCTTCCATTTGTTTTGTTTTTTAGATGCCAGTCGATTAAATGTGTGATGTCACCTCTTATCTGGATTTATTATTAATGAAACTAAAATGGTTGACAATCCAGCTATGTAATTATCTGACCTCTAGCTAATAGGCAGCTTGACAACCAACTTCTTGCTGCAGTTGTCAGCTCCGCCTCTTTTATCCATTGCTACCATGGAATTGCTGATTTGGAACAGCTGTTTTTGAAAACCATAAGGAATGGGAGGGGCCTGACAATTGTCATATAGCCACAGTTGTCGAGGGACAGCCTAGCAGGCAGATGTCCGGTCATCCTGTTCAGGTATATAATAATGCGCCATGTACGGAGTCCTCTCCCCAGCTACAGAGGGGTTAATGCAAGCCGTAGGTGGCTCTGCTCAGAGAACGGGGCGATAACGTACGGCTCTGGCAATATGGCGAGTCTGCCCCGTGCCGTCATTTATTTCAATCCTGTATTCCAACAAGCAAAGCTGCAGATGATGTGCATGTACTAAGTGCATGGATTTACTGCTGCAGTTTGAACATTTTTAAATTAAAATATATCGCTCATTCTGGAAATATTGATTTACACATCGCTGTGTCAATATTAAATCTAGCAAATTTTCCAATAAGTTAAAAAGATCTGGCAGGTCAGGTGAAATGTACTGAGTTGATTTGATTTTATTTATGTGGGTGGTCATCTATCTCAGAAGCCGTTTTTATGGATTGTAGCAAAATCTGGTATTTTAGGTATGGAGTACAGCGAGTGTACAGTGTATGTATAGGTGGTGGTGTATAGTGTATGTATAGGGGGTGGTGTACAGTGTATGTATAGGGGGTGGTGTACAGTGTGTATAGGGGGTGGTGTACAGTGTATGTATAGGGAGTGGTGTACAGTGTATGTATAGGGGGTGGTGTACAGTGTATGTATAGGGGGTGGTGTACAGTGTATGTATAGTGAGTAGTGTACAGTGTATGTATAGGGGGTGGTGTACAGTGTATGTATAGGGTGTGACGTACAGTGTATGTATAGGGGTGGTGTACAGTGTATGTATAGTGTGTGACGTACAGTGTATGTATAGTGTGTGTGACGTACAGTGTATGTATAGTGTGTGTGACATACAGTATATGTATAGGGGGTGGTGTACAGTGTATGTATAGGTGGTGGTGTATAGTGTATGTATAGGGGGTGGTGTACAGTGTATGTATAGGGGGTGGTGTACAGTGTATGTATAGGGGGTGGTGTACAGTGTATGTATAGGGGGTGGTGTACAGTGTATGTATAGGGGGTGGTGTACAGTGTATGTATAGGGGGTGGTGTACAGTGTATGTATAGGGGGTGGTGTACAGTGTATGTATAGGGGGTGGTGTACAGTGTATGTATAGGGGGTGGTGTACAGTGTATGTATAGGGGGTGGTGTACAGTGTATGTATAGGGGGTGGTGTACAGTGTATGTATAGGGGGTGGTGTATAGTGTATGTATAGGGGGTGGTGTACAGTGTATGTATAGGGGGTGGTGTACAGTGTGTATAGGGGGTGGTGTACAGTGTATGTATAGGGAGTGGTGTACAGTGTATGTATAGGGGGTGGTGTACAGTGTATGTATAGGGGGTGGTGTACAGTGTATGTATAGTGAGTAGTGTACAGTGTATGTATAGGGGGTGGTGTACAGTGTATGTATAGGGTGTGACGTACAGTGTATGTATAGGGGTGGTGTACAGTGTATGTATAGTGGGTGGTGTACAGTGTATGTATAGTGTGTGATGTACAGTGTATGTATAGTGACGTACAGTGTATGTATAGTGGGTGACGTACAGTGTTTGTATAGGGGGTGGTGTACAGTGTATGTATAGGGGGTGGTGTACAGTGTATGTATAGGGGGTGGTGTACAGTGTATGTATAGTGTGTGACATACAGTGTATGTATAGGGGGTGGTGTACAGTGTATGTATAGTGTGTGACATACAGTGTATGTATAGTGTGTGACGTACAGTGTATGTATAGGGGGTGGTGTACAGTGTATGTATAGTGTGTGATGTACAGTGTATGTATAGTGGGTGGTGTACAGTGTATGTATAGTGTGTGATGTACAGTGTATGTATAGTGACGTACAGTGTATGTATAGTGTGTGACGTACAGTGTATGTATAGGGGGTGGTGTACAGTGTATGTATAGGGGGTGGTGTACAGTGTATGTATAGGGGGTGGTGTACAGTGTATGTATAGGGGGTGGTGTACAGTGTATGTATAGGAGGTGGTGTACAGTGTATGTATAGGGGGTGGTGTACAGTGTATGTATAGGGGGTGGTGTACAGTGTATGTATAGGGGGTGGTGTACAGTGTATGTATAGGGGGTGACGTACAGTGTATGTATAGGGGGTGACGTACAGTGTATGTATAGGGGGTGACGTACAGTGTATGTATAGGGGGTGACGTACAGTGTATGTATAGGGGGTGACGTACAGTGTATGTATAGGGGGTGGTGTACAGTGTATGTATAGGGGTGGTGTACAGTGTATGTATAGGGGGTGGTGTACAGTGTATGTATAGGGGGTGGTGTACAGTGTATGTATAGGGGGTGGTGTACAGTGTATGTATAGGGGGTGGTGTACAGTGTATGTATAGGGGGTGACGTACAGTGTATGTATAGGGGGTGACGTACAGTGTATGTATAGGGGGTGACGTACAGTGTATGTATAGGGGGTGGTCTACAGTGTATGTATAGGGGGTGGTGTACAGTGTATGTATAGGGGGTGGTGTATAGGGGGTGGTGTACAGTGTATGTATAGGGGGTGACGTACAGTGTATGTATAGGGGGTGGTGTACAGTGTATGTATAGGGGGTGGTGTACAGTGTATGTATAGGGGGTGGTGTACAGTGTATGTATAGGGGGTGACGTACAGTGTATGTATAGGGGGTGGTGTACAGTGTATGTATAGGGGGTGGTGTACAGTGTATGTATAGTGTGTGACGTACAGTATATGTATAGGGGGTGGTGTACAGTGTATGTATAGGGGGTGGTGTACAGTGTATGTATAGGGGGTGACGTACAGTGTATGTATAGGGGGTGGTGTACAGTGTATGTATAGGGGGTGGTGTACAGTGTATGTATAGTGTGTGACGTACAGTATATGTATAGGGGGTGGTGTACAGTGTATGTATAGGGTGTGACGTACGGTCTATGTATAGGGGGTGACGTGCGGTGTATTGTATAGGGGGTGGCGTGCAGTGTATTGAATAGGGAGTGGCGTGCGGCGTATTGTATAGGGGAAGGTGTATGTATAGGGGGTGGTGTGCGGTGTATGTATGGGGGTGCGGTGTATGTATAGGGGGTGGTATTCCCAGCTATCGGAGTTATGGGATGGCTAATAAAATGCATACATTAGGCACTACAACCAAATAAACATAAATAACCAAATAAGGGGGGAGGGGGCTGAAACCCCCAAATATCCATAGGAATGTTCTTCTAATAAAGCTGATATTTACACTGCTAAATACTATAAACAACTTATTAATATTGGCGGTTATTAAATAGCGCACACACTGATCTGTGTAGGGCCACATGCTGGTTACCTGGGGCAGCTTCCCACAGTATGATCTGTGTAGGGCCACGTGCTGGTTACCGGGGGGGCTTCTGCCCACAGTATGATCTGTGTAGGACCACGTACTGGTTACCGGGGCAGCTGCCCACAGTATGATCTGTGTAGGGCCACGTGCTGGTTACCGGGGGCAGCTGCCCACAGTATGATATGTGTAGGGCCACGTGCTGGTTACCTTGGGCAGCTGCCCACAGTATGATCTGTGTAGGGCCACATGCTGATTATCCGGGCTAGCTACCCACAGTATGATCTGTGTAGGGCCACGTGCTGGTTACCGGGGGCAGCTGCCCACAGTATGATCTGTGTAGGGCCACGTGCTGGTTATCCGAGCTAGCTACCCACAGTATGATCTGTGTAGGGCCACGTGCTGGTTACCTGGGGCAGCTGCCCACAGTATGATCTGTGTAGGGCCACGTGCTGATTATCCGGGCTAGCTGCCCACAGTATGATCTGTGTAGGGCCACGTGCTGGTTACCTGTCGCAGCTGCCCACAGTATGATCTGTGTAGGGCCACGTGCTGATTATCCGGGCTAGCTACCCACAGTATGATCTGTGTAGGGCCACGTGCTGGTTACCTTGGGCAGCTGCCCACAGTATGATCTGTGTAGGGCCACGTGCTGGTTACCGGGCTAGCTACCCACAGTATGATCTGTGTAGGGCCACGTGCTGGTTACCGGGGGCAGCTGCCCACAGTATGATCTGTGTAGGACCACGTACTGGTTACCTTGGCTAGCTGCCTACAGTATGATCTGTGTAGGGCCACGTGCTGGTTATCCGAGCTAGCTGCCCACAGTATGATCTGTGTAGGGCCACGTGCTGGTTACATGGGGCAGCTGCCCACAGTATGATCTGTGTAGGGCCACGTGCTGATTATCCAGGCTAGCTGCCCACAGTATGATCTGTGTAGGGCCACGTGCTGGTTACCGGTCGCAGCTGCCCACAGTATGATCTGTGTAGGGCCACTTGCTGGTTATTAGGGCTAGCTACCCACAGTATGATCTGTGTAGGGCCACTTGCTGGTTATTAGGGCTAGCTGCCCACAGTATGATCTGTGTAGGGCCACGTGCTGATTATCCGGGCTAGCTACCCACAGTATGATCTGTGTAGGGCCACGTGCTGGTTATCCGGGCTAGCTGCCCACAGTATGATCTGTGTAGGGCCACGTGCTGGTTACCTGGGGCAGCTGCCCACAGTATGATCTGTGTAGGGCCACGTGCTGATTATCCGGGCTAGCTGCCCACAGTATGATCTGTGTAGGGCCACGTGCTGGTTACCGGGGGCAACTGCCCACAGTATGATCTGTGTAGGGCCACGTGCTGGTTAGCCGGGCTAGCTACCCACAGTATGATCTGTGTAGGGCCACGTGCTGGTTACCGGGGGCAGCTGCCCACAGTATGATCTGTGTAGGGCCACGTGCTGGTTATCCGGGCTAGCTACCCACAGTATGATCTGTGTAGGGCCATGTACTGGTTATCCGGGCTAGCTACCCATGGTTTTATTGGTTTAGGACCATGTGCTGGCTACGTTTGTGGTATGTGGTTCTGACAGTCGGGATCCCGACAGTCATTAGCCCGACGTCGGGATCCCGACTGGCCGGACTCAGACAGCATGGCCAGCGCAACAAAGCCCCTTGCGGGCTCGCCACCTATTCTATTCTCCCTCTATGGGGGTCGTGGACCCCCACGAGGGAAAATAGCAGGTGGCCGTCGGGCACCCGTCTGTCTGCGTTTTGACAGTTGGGATCCCGACTGGCCGGACTCAGACAGCATGGCCAGCGCAACAAAGCCCCTTGCGGGCTCGCCATGCTGCGGGCACGGTGGCTTGATACTCTCGCCACCTATTCTATTCTCCCTCTATGGTGGTCGTGGACCCCCACGAGGGAAAATATCGGGTGGCCGTCGGGCACCTGTCTGTCAGCGTTTTGACAGTCGGGATCCCGACGCTGGGTTAATGACTGTCGGGATCATGACTGTCGGGACCCCGTCCGGCACCCCTGGTTACACTAGCCAGCTGTCATTGTAATTTGTTTGGGGTCATGGGCTGGTTTCCCGGGAGGTCCCATGTTATATAACACGCTGCTACATACAGGTCATGTTGCCCGTTGTGTGCCAGCAGTGCAGATAATGTGCCTTGTTGCCCGGCAGCATCACTGGCAGAGCATCTGGTCCTCCTGTGTATGCGCAGTGTCCGGTACGGCGGTGGGCTGCGCAGAACCGGCGTGCCGCTGATTAGGGATGCATAATGCTCGCTACTTTCCCATCTCACATTTGTTTAAGTTTGTGAAGAGAAGGGAGAATTCGTGGAGCCGCGCTGCTAGTTGTATACTCAGTCACCGGCTTAATCCTTATCCCCACAGCATTGTCAATACGCATCTAATTCCATTTTAACAACAGTAATTGGCTGATGGAGTAGAAGATATAGATTTGTTTTCCTGATGACTGCCTGACTTTTTCCTCTGGTAATACTAATAGAATTCTAAATCCTTACTGGTGTGATCATGTCATGAGTAGGTCAACAGTCATGTCAAGGTCCTATTGGAAGCTCCATAGCGAACATCTTAATTTAGACTTAGCCATCTCTTTGTGTCTTGTATGTGCATTTGCCAGTAATTCTTTCACGTCTCACTCATTCCATTATGCCAGAATTCATTTACTTTACTAGACAATGGCTCTGCATGGCAAATGGCTCTGCTGGGCTGTGTCTGTATCTGAGCCGCGCAGTGTAGAGATTCTCTGCTGGGGCTGCGTCTGTACCTGAGCCGCGCAGTGTAGAGATTCTCTGCTGGGCTGCGTCTGTACCTGAGCCGCGCAGTGTAGGGATTCTCTGCTGGGGCTGCGTCTGTACCTGAGCCGCGCAGTGTAGAGATTCTCTGCTGGGCTGCGTCTGTACCTGAGCCCCGCAGTGTAGGGATTCTCTGCTGGGCTGCGTCTGTACCTGAGCCGCGCAGTGTAGGGATTCTCTGCTGGGCTGCGTCTGTACCTGAGCCGCGCAGTGTAGGGATTCTCTGCTGGGCTGCGTCTGTACCTGAGCCGCGCAGTGTAGGGATTCTCTGCTGGGCTGCGTCTGTACCTGAGCCGCGCAGTGTAGGGATTCTCTGCTGGGCTGCGTCTGTACCTGAGCCGCGCAGTGTAGGGATTCTCTGCTGGGCTGCGTCTGTACCTGAGCCGCGCAGTGTAGGGATTCTCTGCTGGGCTGCGTCTGTACCTGAGCCGCGCAGTGTAGGGATTCTCTGCTGGGCTGCGTCTGTACCTGAGCCGCGCAGTGTAGGGATTCTCTGCTGGGCTGCGTCTGTACCTGAGCCGCGCAGTGTAGGGATTCTCTGCTGGGCTGCGTCTGTACCTGAGCCGCGCAGTGTAGGGATTCTCTGCTGGGCTGCGTCTGTACCTGAGCCGCGCAGTGTAGGGATTCTCTGCTGGGCTGCGTCTGTACCTGAGCCGCGCAGTGTAGGGATTCTCTGCTGGGCTGCGTCTGTACCTGAGCCGCGCAGTGTAGGGATTCTCTGCTGGGCTGCGTCTGTACCTGAGCCGCGCAGTGTAGGGATTCTCTGCTGGGCTGCGTCTGTACCTGAGCCGCGCAGTGTAGGGATTCTCTGCTGGGCTGCGTCTGTACCTGAGCCGCGCAGTGTAGGGATTCTCTGCTGGGCTGCGTCTGTACCTGAGCCGCGCAGTGTAGGGATTCTCTGCTGGGCTGCGTCTGTACCTGAGCCGCGCAGTGTAGGGATTCTCTGCTGGGCTGCGTCTGTACCTGAGCCGCGCAGTGTAGGGATTCTCTGCTGGGCTGCGTCTGTACCTGAGCCGCGCAGTGTAGGGATTCTCTGCTGGGCTGCGTCTGTACCTGAGCCGCGCAGTGTAGGGATTCTCTGCTGGGCTGCGTCTGTACCTGAGCCGCGCAGTGTAGGGATTCTCTGCTGGGCTGCGTCTGTACCTGAGCCGCGCAGTGTAGGGATTCTCTGCTGGGCTGCGTCTGTACCTGAGCCGCGCAGTGTAGGGATTCTCTGCTGGGCTGCGTCTGTACCTGAGCCGCGCAGTGTAGGGATTCTCTGCTGGGCTGCGTCTGTACCTGAGCCGCGCAGTGTAGGGATTCTCTGCTGGGCTGCGTCTGTACCTGAGCCGCGCAGTGTAGGGATTCTCTGCTGGGCTGCGTCTGTACCTGAGCCGCGCAGTGTAGGGATTCTCTGCTGGGGCTGCGTCTGTACCTGAGCCGCGCAGTGTAGAGATTCTCTGCTGGGCTGCGTCTGTACCTGAGCCCCGCAGTGTAGGGATTCTCTGCTGGGCTGCGTCTGTACCTGAGCCGCGCAGTGTAGGGATTCTCTGCTGGGCTGCGTCTGTACCTGAGCCGCGCAGTGTAGGGATTCTCTGCTGGGCTGCGTCTGTACCTGAGCCGCGCAGTGTAGGGATTCTCTGCTGGGCTGCGTCTGTACCTGAGCCGCGCAGTGTAGGGATTCTCTGCTGGGCTGCGTCTGTACCTGAGCCGCGCAGTGTAGGGATTCTCTGCTGGGCTGCGTCTGTACCTGAGCCGCGCAGTGTAGGGATTCTCTGCTGGGCTGCGTCTGTACCTGAGCCGCGCAGTGTAGGGATTCTCTGCTGGGCTGCGTCTGTACCTGAGCCGCGCAGTGTAGGGATTCTCTGCTGGGCTGCGTCTGTACCTGAGCCGCGCAGTGTAGGGATTCTCTGCTGGGCTGCGTCTGTACCTGAGCCGCGCAGTGTAGGGATTCTCTGCTGGGCTGCGTCTGTACCTGAGCCGCGCAGTGTAGGGATTCTCTGCTGGGCTGCGTCTGTACCTGAGCCGCGCAGTGTAGGGATTCTCTGCTGGGCTGCGTCTGTACCTGAGCCGCGCAGTGTAGGGATTCTCTGCTGGGCTGCGTCTGTACCTGAGCCGCGCAGTGTAGGGATTCTCTGCTGGGCTGCGTCTGTACCTGAGCCGCGCAGTGTAGGGATTCTCTGCTGGGCTGCGTCTGTACCTGAGCCGCGCAGTGTAGGGATTCTCTGCTGGGCTGCGTCTGTACCTGAGCCGCGCAGTGTAGGGATTCTCTGCTGGGCTGCGTCTGTACCTGAGCCGCGCAGTGTAGGGATTCTCTGCTGGGCTGCGTCTGTACCTGAGCCGCGCAGTGTAGGGATTCTCTGCTGGGCTGCGTCTGTACCTGAGCCGCGCAGTGTAGGGATTCTCTGCTGGGCTGCGTCTGTACCTGAGCCGCGCAGTGTAGGGATTCTCTGCTGGGCTGCGTCTGTACCTGAGCCGCGCAGTGTAGGGATTCTCTGCTGGGCTGCGTCTGTACCTGAGCCGCGCAGTGTAGGGATTCTCTGCTGGGCTGCGTCTGTACCTGAGCCGCGCAGTGTAGGGATTCTCTGCTGGGCTGCGTCTGTACCTGAGCCGCGCAGTGTAGGGATTCTCTGCTGGGCTGCGTCTGTACCTGAGCCGCGCAGTGTAGGGATTCTCTGCTGGGCTGCGTCTGTACCTGAGCCGCGCAGTGTAGGGATTCTCTGCTGGGCTGCGTCTGTACCTGAGCCGCGCAGTGTAGGGATTCTCTGCTGGGCTGCGTCTGTACCTGAGCCGCGCAGTGTAGGGATTCTCTGCTGGGCTGCGTCTGTACCTGAGCCGCGCAGTGTAGGGATTCTCTGCTGGGCTGGGTCTGTACCTGAGCCGCGCAGTGTAGGGATTCTCTGCTGGGCTGGGTCTGTACCTGAGCCGCGCAGTGTAGGGATTCTCTGCTGGGCTGGGTCTGTACCTGAGCCGCGCAGTGTAGGGATTCTCTGCTGGGCTGGGTCTGTACCTGAGCCGCGCAGTGTAGGGATTCTCTGCTGGGCTGCGTCTGTACCTGAGCCGCGCAGTGTAGGGATTCTCTGCTGGGCTGCGTCTGTACCTGAGCCGCGCAGTGTAGGGATTCTCTGCTGGGCTGCGTCTGTACCTGAGCCGCGCAGTGTAGGGATTCTCTGCTGGGCTGCGTCTGTACCTGAGCCGCGCAGTGTAGGGATTCTCTGCTGGGCTGCGTCTGTACCTGAGCCGCGCAGTGTAGGGATTCTCTGCTGGGCTGCGTCTGTACCTGAGCCGCGCAGTGTAGGGATTCTCTGCTGGGCTGCGTCTGTACCTGAGCCGCGCAGTGTAGGGATTCTCTGCTGGGCTGCGTCTGTACCTGAGCCGCGCAGTGTAGGGATTCTCTGCTGGGCTGCGTCTGTACCTGAGCCGCGCAGTGTAGGGATTCTCTGCTGGGCTGCGTCTGTACCTGAGCCGCGCAGTGTAGGGATTCTCTGCTGGGCTGCGTCTGTACCTGAGCCGCGCAGTGTAGGGATTCTCTGCTGGGCTGCGTCTGTACCTGAGCCGCGCAGTGTAGGGATTCTCTGCTGGGCTGCGTCTGTACCTGAGCCGCGCAGTGTAGGGATTCTCTGCTGGGCTGCGTCTGTACCTGAGCCGCGCAGTGTAGGGATTCTCTGCTGGGCTGCGTCTGTACCTGAGCCGCGCAGTGTAGGGATTCTCTGCTGGGCTGCGTCTGTACCTGAGCCGCGCAGTGTAGGGATTCTCTGCTGGGCTGCGTCTGTACCTGAGCCGCGCAGTGTAGGGATTCTCTCTGCTAGGAGTCTGAGTGCTGAACAGCGGGTCCCACAGACTGCAGGTAGCGGAGCTCACGCCCTTCCAAACTCATGCATGTCGTCCTGTGTTCTACTCTCTAGGCTTAAGTTCAGACCATGGTACCTCCTGGGAAAGTCACCCTAAACAGGTCATACTATGGTCAGCTGGCCCGGGAAACCAGCGCGTGGCCCTAAAGAGGTCATACCTTGGCAGCTGGCCCGGGTAACTAGTACGTGGCCATAAACAGGTCATAGCATGGCAGCTGGCCCGGGTAACCAGCACATGGCCCTAAACAGGTCATAGCATAGCAGCTGGCCCGGGTGGCCCTAAACAGGTCATACCATGGCAGCTGGCCCGGGTAACCAGTACGTGGCCCTAAACAGGTCATACTGTGGTCAGCTGGCCCGGGTAACCAGAACGTGGCCCTAAACAGGTCATACCATGGCAGCTGGCCCGGATGGCCCTAAACCGGTCATACCATGGTAGCTGGCCTGGGTAACCAGTACGTAGCCCTAAACAGGTCATAGCATGGCAGCTTGCCCGGGTAACCAGCACGTGGCCCTAAACATATATACTGGTAGGAGATAAAATGTGATGTTACTGGGATTAGAAGGATTTAAATCTGGAGTACGGCCAGAACTTGCATGCAGGTCGGTAAGAGGCGCCAGGTCTGTAGTGGAGTGCCGCCCCCGCGTAGCAGTTTCCCCGGTGCGGCGTGCCGCCCCCGCGTAGCAGTTTCCCCGGTGCGGCGTGCCGCCCCCGCGTAGCAGTTTCCCCGGTGCGGAGTGCCGCCCCCGCGTAGCAGTTTCCCCGGTGCGGAGTGCCGCCCCCGCGTAGCAGTTTCCCCGGTGCGGAGTGCCGCCCCCGCGTAGCAGTTTCCCCGGTGCGGAGTGCCGCCCCCGCGTAGCAGTTTCCCCGGTGCGGAGTACAATTAAGCACATACAGCACAACGTTGGAGGTTGCAGTAAATAAAGTGTTGCCGGGGAGAACATCACAATAGCTGGAACGGCCGGGTCATCTCGCTTTATTAGCAGCCGGGGAAGGTTGCACAAAAAAGGACATCGAAGAGGCTTGTGGAATTAATTATGGAATAAAAGGCAGATTTGCACTCAGGCTAGAATTATCCCAGCAGTTCGCCATCACCGCAGTCACCTTGGAGTCCTGTAACAGAATGTGACGGCTACAGCCGCACTGCCCCTCCCCAGTAACGGCCAATAGGGGGGTGCGGCTGCTCTCTCCCATAGACGGGTACTTACAAGGCGGATTCTTGAATACAAATACTCAGCGTCTATTAATGTTATGTGATATAATAACATGGTAACATCCCAACATATTTGTTCGCGGTGGGCGGCGGTTATCTGATCACAGACCTCTGCAAATTCACACAATAGCGATCAGGGCTGAATCGGCCCCATATCAGATTGCGGTTTTATAATGGGTGCAATGTGTGCGGCGCACATGGGCCCCTGAGAACAAGGGGCCCCCACTGCACCCATGCCCGTGCCAGACGCTGCATTCATGTAAAAAAATTGCCGCCAAAATGGCCACTTCGCATGCGCAGTATTGAATTTAGTTTCTGTAATATGGTGGGCGCTATGTTTACATGCGCAGTAGTCTCCGGCACAATTCCAGAATCTACGGACCTGCGGAGAGGAGGGCCCGGGCCGGAGTCTGCACGAGGGCCCCCTACTCTACTGATTGTCAGCTCCACAACCCCTCACTGCCATGCTAACGCAGCACCTTATGATGTCACTGGTCCCCAGCATGTGATGTCACTGTTGCCCTGACCCCTCCTTCCTTCTGCTGTTCCTTAGCCCATCCCTGGATAGAAGGATTGTGCTCTGCATTAAATATTCGGCACCTGCCACGTGCTTTGTGCCCTGGAGCTTGGTTTAATCTTACCCCAGGAATGACGGGCCAGGATTGCAGCGTTCTTTATTTAGCAGAGATGTATGGCTGTGCTGATATCATTCTGGATCCAGACCAGGAACTTTGCACTAGAAGAAATAACAGTGGAAATGCTGACGTGGAGTAAGAGGAATGGTAATAAGTGAGGGAACGCACCGTGCATTGTACATGTTAATGTGGTCCTACTGTGTAATTATCTTGTTGGCAGAACCTTGCCTCTTCGTACATGCCTCCGTTTTACGCCAGGCTAATGGAGCTGCGAGGTGACAACTGACTCTACGCGCTGATCATTAGCGCGGTCTCTTCTGTTTAGATCCATTACGTTCTTTTATTCAACTGGTAGGACAGGGTGCTCACCTAGGGCACAAAATTTATGTGAGCGGGCCAGCTGATGTCAGGGATAGGCCTGGCACCAGCACGGAGATGCTGGGCTACCTTACCCCATGCTCTCTCTGCTTGATTGACAGTGACACCGCAAGCGGCGGAGAGGACGGTTGCGGTGTCTGATGATGACTGCCAGCGGTGGGCTGCGGTCTGTCCCGTGTGCGCTAGATGATGACTGCCAGCGGTGGGCTGCGGTCTGTCCCGTGCGTGCTAGATGATGACTGCCAGCGGTGGGCTGCGGTCTGTCCCATGTGTGCTAGATGATGACTGCCAGCGCTGGGCTGCGGTCTGTCCCATGTGTGTGCTAGATGATGACTGCCAGCGCTGGGCTGCCGTCTGTCCCGTGTGCGCTAGATGATGACTGCCAGCGCTGGGCTGCCGTCTGTCCCGTGCGCGCTAGATGATGACTGCCAGCGGTGGGCTGCAGTCTGTCCCATGTGCGCTAGATGATGGTGGGCTGCGGTCTGTCCCGTGTGCGCTAGATGATGACTGCCAGCGGTGGGCTGCTATGGGTTAGTGGAAGTATTGCACCTAAATGCCCTGTTCGTAAATAAGACCTGTCCTTGGTAAATGTGTATTTATCATATCTGTATTAATTTGGGTACAAGGCACCGCTTCATTGTAGTATGTACTGTATGTATGTATGTATGTGGCGTCCTAGAAAATTATGATATATTATAACTGCAATTTATATTGAGTTATACTGTGTATTGTATAAAGTTTGGGGGATATTGCGTCACTTTCACAACATATTTACAATCGTTTTATTTTTTAATACCATAATCAAACTTTATCCCCCATGATATTTTGTGGCCTGTAATTTGGTCTAGAAGTCCTGGGTCAGAAATTAGGAAACACTGACAATGAACCCAATGTCTGTAGTGGGGCGTTGTGTTGCTGATTCACTGCATAATGACCGTGTTTTGTCCTGAAGTCTGTAAATTTACTGACAGATGGCAGCCGCAGCGCGCATGTAACACGATGGCGCCTTAGACTCGTCTTCTGAAGTTACTGCATAGTTCTATTGTGTTGTCCGCCCTATGTGACGATGCTGGGGGAAGAGTACATCCCATGTTACATGTACAGCGGCGTCTGCCTGCGCCCTACTCATCCTCTCATTTCCAGAAGCAGATGGATTTGGCAATTACACGTGTGGTCCGTATATCACACCTTCCTCACCGGATGATGAATTGCAAATAGCTGGACTCCGCGCACCACCCCAAACGCGTATAAATCTCCCATCCGTAATAATGACAAGATGAGGAGACTGGCAGCTATAACAAGGCTGCCATTGTCACCCACTGTATAGGAGACCTGATATCCATCATTATCAGCCGGGGCTAGCTGGAACTGGACAAGAAGGTCCAAAGAAAGATGACTTGTTTGTGTGGAAGCATCCGGTAGGTCCCATCTGGCAGGGAGTAAATGGGATTTTTTTCCTGTTCACTGGGCCAGAGCTGTCCATCATTGCCGTCAGGTACCCGGCCACTCCACGCTGAGGGACAATATGGCTCTGCTCCGCTCTCCAGTGCTGCGGCTTAGAACAACTCTGCTTTCACAAGATTAACCCCTGTCATGCACATGGGGTTGTGTTACCACGGTGCACTTTGCCACTGCCCCACAACAAAACGCCCTCGTGTGGGAAATGATCACGGATAAAGATAAAATTAAGTGTTGAGCGAAATAGGTTTGTTTTTCTCTTAAATAGTGTAGTGACGTGTCGTCAGGTATAAAGTTCTGTCCTGCGTGGATGAGTTACCTCCGGATACCGATATCGCCAGCGTGTCGTCAGGTATAAAGTTCTGTCCTGTGTGGATGAGTTACCTCCGGATACCGATATCGCCAGCGTGTCGTCAGGTATAAAGTTCTGTCCTGCGCGGATGAGTTACCTCCGGATACCGATATTGCCAGCGTGTCGTCAGGTATAAAGTTCTGTCCTGCGTGGATGAGTTACCTCCGGATACTGATATCGCCAGCGTGTCGTCAGGTATAAAGTTCTGTCCTGCGTGGATGCGTTACCTCCGGATACCGATATCGCCAGCATGTCGTCAGGTATAAAGTTCTGTCCTGCGTGGATGAGTTACCTCCGGATACCGATATCGCCAGCGTGTCGTCAGGTATAAAGTTCTGTCCTGCGTGGATGCGTTACCTCCGGACACCGATATTGCCAGCGTGTCGTCAGGTATAAAGTTCTGTCCTGCGTGGATGCGTTACCTCCGGATACCGATATCACCAGCGTGTCGTCAGGTATAAAGTTCTGTCCTGCGTGGATGCGTTACCTCCGGATACCGATATCGCCAGCATGTCGTCCGGTATAAAGTTCTGTCCTGCGTGGATGCGTTACCTCCGGATACCGATATCGCCAGCATGTCGTCCGGTATAAAGTTCTGTCCTGCGTGGATGCGTTACCTCCGGATACTGATATCGCCAGCGTGTCGTCAGGTATAAAGTTCTGTCCTGCGTGGATGCGTTACCTCCGGATACCGATATCGCCAGCATGTCGTCAGGTATAAAGTTCTGTCCTGCGTGGATGCGTTACCTCCGGATACTGATATCGCCAGCGTGTCGTCAGGTATAAAGTTCTGTCCTGCGTGGATGAGTTACCTCCGGATACCGATATCGCCAGCGTGTCGTCAGGTATAAAGTTCTGTCCTGCGTGGATGAGTTACCTCCGGATACTGATATCGCCAGCGTGTCGTCAGGTATAAAGTTCTGTCCTGCGTGGATGCGTTACCTCCGGATACCGATATCGCCAGCATGTCGTCAGGTATAAAGTTCTGTCCTGCGTGGATGAGTTACCTCCGGATACCGATATCGCCAGCGTGTCGTCAGGTATAAAGTTCTGTCCTGCGTGGATGCGTTACCTCCGGACACCGATATTGCCAGCGTGTCGTCAGGTATAAAGTTCTGTCCTGCGTGGATGCGTTACCTCCGGATACCGATATCACCAGCGTGTCGTCAGGTATAAAGTTCTGTCCTGCGTGGATGCGTTACCTCCGGATACCGATATCGCCAGCATGTCGTCCGGTATAAAGTTCTGTCCTGCGTGGATGCGTTACCTCCGGATACCGATATCGCCAGCATGTCGTCCGGTATAAAGTTCTGTCCTGCGTGGATGCGTTACCTCCGGATACTGATATCGCCAGCGTGTCGTCAGGTATAAAGTTCTGTCCTGCGTGGATGCGTTACCTCCGGATACCGATATCGCCAGCATGTCGTCAGGTATAAAGTTCTGTCCTGCGTGGATGCGTTACCTCCGGATACTGATATCGCCAGCGTGTCGTCAGGTATAAAGTTCTGTCCTGCGTGGATGCGTTACCTCCGGATACCGATATCGCCAGCATGTCGTCAGGTATAAAGTTCTGTCCTGCGTGGATGCGTTACCTCCGGATACCGATATCGCCAGCATGTCGTCAGGTATAAAGTTCTGTCCTGCGTGGATGCGTTACCTCCGGATACCGATATCGCCAGCATGTCGTCCGGTATAAAGTTCTGTCCTGCGTGGATGCGTTACCTCCGGATACTGATATCGCCAGCGTGTCGTCAGGTATAAAGTTCTGTCCTGCGTGGATGCGTTACCTCCGGATACCGATATCGCCAGCATGTCGTCAGGTATAAAGTTCTGTCCTGCGTGGATGCGTTACCTCCGGATACTGATATCGCCAGCGTGTCGTCAGGTATAAAGTTCTGTCCTGCGTGGATGAGTTACCTCCGGATACCGATATCGCCAGCGTGTCGTCAGGTATAAAGTTCTGTCCTGCGTGGATCAGTTACCTCCGGATATCACCAGCATGTCGTCAGGTATAAAGTTCTGTCCTGCGTGGATGCGTTACCTCCGGATACCGATATCGCCAGCGTGTCGTCAGGTATAAAGTTCTGTCCTGCGTGGATGCGTTACCTCCGGATACCGATATCGCCAGCGTGTCCTCCGGTATAAAGTTCTGTCCTGCGTGGATGCGTTACCTCCGGATACCGATATCGCCAGCGTGTCGTCAGGTCAGGTATAAAGTTCTGTCCTGCGTGGCTGCGTTACCTCTGGATACCGATATCGCCAGCGTGTCGTCAGGTATAAAGTACTGTCCTGCGTGGATGCGTTACCTCCGGATACCGATATCGCCAGCGTGTCGTCAGGTATAAAGTTCTGTCCTGCGTGGATGAGTTACCTCCGGATACCGATATCGCCAGCGTGTCGTCAGGTATAAAGTTCTGTCCTGCATGGATGAGTTACCTCCGGATACTGATATCGCCAGCATGTCGTCAGGTATAAAGTTCTGTCCTGCGTGGATGTGTTACCTCCGGATACCGATATCGCCAGCATGTCGTCAGGTCAGGTATAAAGTTCTGTCCTGCGTGGATGCGTTACCTCCGGATACCGATATCGCCAGCGTGTCGTCAGGTATAAAGTTCTGTCCTGCGTGGATGAGTTACCTCCGGATACCGATATCGCCAGCATGTCGTCAGGTATAAAGTTCTGTCCTGCGTGGATGAGTTACCTCCGGATACCGATATCGCCAGCGTGTCGTCAGGTATAAAGTTCTGTCCTGCGTGGATGAGTTACCTCCGGATACCGATATCGCCAGCGTGTCGTCAGGTATAAAGTTCTGTCCTGCGTGGATGAGTTACCTCCGGATACCGATATCGCCAGCGTGTCGTCAGGTATAAAGTTCTGTCCTGCGTGGATGAGTTACCTCCGGATACCGATATCGCCAGCGTGTCGTCAGGTATAAAGTTCTGTCCTGCGTGGATGAGTTACCTCCGGATACCGATATCGCCAGCATGTCGTCAGGTATAAAGTTCTGTCCTGCGTGGATGCGTTACCTCCGGACACCGATATCGCCAGCGTGTCGTCAGGTCAGGTATAAAGTTCTGTCCTGCGTGGATGAGTTACCTCCGGATACCGATATCGCCAGCGTGTCGTCAGGTATAAAGTTCTGTCCTGCGTGGATGCGTTACCTCCGGATACCGATATCGCCAGCGTGTCGTCAGGTATAAAGTTCTGTCCTGCGTGGATGCGTTACCTCCGGATACCGATATTGCCAGCGTGTCGTCAGGTATAAAGTTCTGTCCTGCGTGGATGAGTTACCTCCGGATACCGATATCGCCAGCATGTCGTCAGGTCAGGTATAAAGTTCTGTCCTGCGTGGATGAGTTACCTCCGGATACTGATATCGCCAGCGTGTCGTCAGGTATAAAGTTCTGTCCTGCGTGGATGCGTTACCTCCGGATACTGATATCGCCAGCGTGTCGTCAGGTATAAAGTTCTGTCCTGCGTGGATGCGTTACCTCCGGACACCGATATTGCCAGCGTGTCGTCAGGTATAAAGTTCTGTCCTGCGTGGATGCGTTACCTCCGGACACCGATATCGCCAGCGTGTCGTCAGGTCAGGTATAAAGTTCTGTCCTGCGTGGATGAGTTACCTCCGGATACCGATATCGCCAGCGTGTCGTCAGGTATAAAGTTCTGTCCTGCGTGGATGCGTTACCTCCGGATACTGATATCGCCAGCATGTCGTCAGGTATAAAGTTCTGTCCTGCGTGGATGAGTTACCTCCGGATACCGATATCGCCAGCGTGTCGTCAGGTATAAAGTTCTGTCCTGCTTGGATGCGTTACCTCCGGATACCGATATCGCCAGCGTGTCGTCAGGTATAAAGTTCTGTCCTGCGTGGATGCGTTACCTCCGGATACCGATATCGCCAGCATGTCGTCAGGTATAAAGTTCTGTCCTGCCTTCACAAAACCGACAGATTCCCAATCCTATATACAACGGGACAGCTGTCACCATAACCAATGGCTCAATGCCATCCCGGGAGGTCAATTTAAAAGGATCCGGCGAAACTGTACAGATGTAACCACTTATAAACATCAAACTGACCAAATGGCTGCTAAATTTTTAGAGAGTGGATATAATCCAGATTTCATTGAGAAAAAGAAAAAGGAAACAGATGAAATTGATAGGAGGGACCTCCTGAAGGATAAGGAAAAAGAAAACATAAATATTAATTCAAATGATTTCAGTTGGTCTTTTATTACTGGTTTTAATGCCCAGCACAAAATTTTAGAAAAATCTTTTAAGAAAAACTGGGGGATTTTAAGAAAAGATCCAGTCCTTGGCCCAATCTTACCGAACTTTCCAAAATTTATATACCGCAAAGCACCCACAATTAAGAACAAAATAGTTCGTAGTGCGCTCATTTCAGATAAACCCAATGGTAAAATTCTAACCAAAGGATTTCACAGATGCGGTTCTTGCAAATGTTGTAGGACTATTAAAAGCCGAAGGGACTTCAAAATATATTTCCATAGAAATCAATGGCATAAAACATGCCATTGATGACTTCATAACATGTAGCAGTAAAAATATCATCTACTTTGTGGAATGCTCATGCCACCTATTCTATATAGGTAGGACATCAAGACCATTAAAAATCCGTATAGGAGAACACTTAAATAACATCCAGAAGGGTATGGAGTCACATTCCCTTCCCCAGCACTTCAAAACACACCACAACTCTTCATGTGGTCATATTTTAAGATTTGGGGGCATTAAACAAATTGTGGGGACAATAAGGAATCGCAATGTCGCCACTATTTTAGCCAAGGAAGAGATGAAATTTATTTATGATTTTAACACCCTTATTCCGGGAGGTCTTAATTTAGATTTTGAAGTGAAATGGTTTTTATGAGGTTTCATAATATTTCGTCTTTTTTGATCTTTATATTTCATTATTTATTACAACCTTTTATCATGACTCTAATTTGCTGTCCAATTCTGTTTTTTATGACACATATCTGGGTAACATCAAATGGATCCTTCTCGCTATGGCAAGTGTGCGTCAGAAACAGCTTCCGGTCACAACCCCGCATATTCCACCTAACGGAGACCTGGGAACCTGCCAATCCCAGACTTACGGGGAATAGAGACAACGGCACACACTTCCGGGATCGGAAGACAACATCCGGTCTGGTGAGATCGGATGATAACATCCAGTTTGACGGAAGAAAGCTGCAGCGATAATGAGCAGGACAGCTGACAAGCGCGCTCTATTCGGACTATATAGAACACCGGCGGATGCCACAAGCGAGACCACCATCGGAACTTTTATTTTGGGATGTTTAGATTGCGATCGTATAACCGGAAGTAGCCGGAAATAAGCCTAACATGGGGGAATGTTTTATCAGTGGGACCAGGATAGTAATTTTGGCGGGATTTACGTAAAATGTATGGGAATGATGTGATTGGCTGAGTAGCCCACGTGATTTATTGTGATTGGAGGATAGGGGTATATAATCCCCTTCAGCAGCACCAAAGCTATTCTCCTTGAGAAAGGTCATAGGGATGACCGAAAACGCGTTTGGAGGACTTTGGTGTTAATTATAAAGTTGAATTGGATTTGGTTAGTACACCGGTTGGAGCCAACATCGGGTGACGGATTCCGGGCCATCATCCATTGTTTACATGCGCTTTTGAGAGCTGTTTGTCCAGTCTCTCCATCCCATCCGGTAATTAGCCATTTCTACTTTCCATTTTGTGTATTTACATTTTAAATTGTATTTTATCCAATAAAAGGTGGTATTGCACCATATATGCCCCTTCTATATTTTTTTCTGGGATTTGAACTGGATTGAGTGTGGATTCGAGTGTGGATCTGAGACCAGGTGTCTCTCCCAACAAAATACTAGCAGTCGACATAGGAGAAGAGGAGACGCTACTATATCAAAAAGTAACGTAGCACTACCTATCATCCTATATGCATGTCTGTTTTTTTTTGGAGAAGAGGACCGTTCCAGCTGATATAGGAACGTGTTTTTAAATACTACACATAGGCACCAGTGGAGGGAATTTTCCATCTTCATTGTTCCACTTGTCTTTTGGGGTGTCTAGGGTCACCCCCCCCCCCCTTTTGGTTTATTCCCATCACAGGCAGCCTAGGCGCACATTATCCTTTCTCTATTCTATTACTGCGTTGATGAGTTACCTCCGGATACCGATATCGCCAGCGTGTCATCAGGTATAAAGTTCTGTCCTGCGTTGATGAGTTAACGCCGGATACCGATATCGCCAGCGTGTCGTCAGGTATAAAGTTCTGTCCTGCGTGGATGCGTTACCTCCGGATACCGATATCGCCAGCATGTCGTCAGGTCAGGTATAAAGTTCTGTCCTGCGTGGATGAGTTACCTCCGGATACCGATATCGCCAGCGTGTCGTCAGGTATAAAGTTCTGTCCTGCGTGGATGCGTTACCTCCGGATACCGATATCGCCAGCGTGTCGCCCACATCTGTGTACCCGCTGCTTTGTACATTAATATAGTTTATTATGGGTTTTCTGTGAAATGCTAATTGTGTGCGTTCCTCTTTGTTCTGTGCCCTCGTGGTGCCCTGGTCATTGTCCTGTAATATGCAGGTAAGGGGGTCACTATCTGTCGCCATACCAGTGTAACTGCCCCGCAGGCCTGTAGTAGTTCAGCCAGTGACCACTAGACCAAATTACTTCTTTGTGTGCTAAAATATGTCGTAATAGAAAGTGAAAGTAATTTATGCAGGGACACTGATCTGTTTCAAACTTGTTGGATATAGAGAGAAGGAGCTGTGAAGACAGATAGGAGGTAGAGGGAGATGGGGACTGGGGTGGAAAGTTTGTAAGCTAAAAACTGTCACAGCTCAAAGTAAAAGTACATTGCAGAAGCCGTCGTTGTGATGGCTATTAACTAGTTACTGGTATAATGTCTATTCATGTGGCCGCACCCCAGTGACTATGTATACAGCGGTAATTAGACTCCTTTATATATGTGTCCTTTATTATAGAATATACAGCATCGGGACCCTCTGTGCCTTCCCTATAATGTACAGAGTATTTCATTGGTTTTCTTTGGTAACATTCAGTACCCCCCCCCCACACGCTGCTCAGTATCTGTATAATCTGATGGTGTTGGATGGGAGACTCCTTGTATCTCTTATCTGCTCTGATTACAGTGTAATTCTCCAGGTAGTCGCATCCCGTCTCCCCTACGTACCCGCATCCTTAGCCTTAGGACACGCGGCTGTTCATTCGTCTTCCCTTCCATTTGCACACACACCCCTGCGCCCACAGGCAGGAGACCCTGCAGATTGTGGAGCATATTAGTGTCTTGACAGAATAACGACTTTCAAATTAAAAGCTGCAGCATATTGTATATCATCTCTGCGGACCGCGCTTCACACAGCGGCATCCTTCGGAAAATATGTGTCAAGAGCACGCGTTCCTCATCTCCGAATGCGGCCAATTTGTTTTCAGACGGAGTTGTTTCAGACCTATTTTTGGAGCCCCTCTGTGGCCTGACCATACGTTCCAACATCATTTATTGTGGCAGTCTAACATATGGACTTTTCATCTTTGTCCAGCTCAAATCCTCGGTTGGACAGAGATGCAGGTGACATAGACGGATCTTATTCCCTGCGCCCCTCCTTTGTGCGCTCCTCGGCTTTATCGCAGCAAAGAAAATGTTTGCTTAGATTTGTTACCATTTCAGCCTAATAAAACTAAAAAGTGCTGTCATTAAAGAGAATAACCGTCTTCAGTGTAAGACACAGGTGTGGCTGGCGCAGCGCGGTTTGCAGTGTCCCCCGTGTGAGGGCTTTGCAGATCAGCAAGCATTCCTGTACAGACAAAAGGATTTGCTGAGTTCTGCAATATAGGTGCGTACACATTGTGCGATAATAGTTAACAATTGCATGATAACAATAGTGTGCATATTGGTTAATGCGTACACATCAAAAAATGTTCTTGCCTGTACATATGTGAGCACGAATCTGCGACAGGCACAGAAAACGTCTCGTCACACCTGCATTTTTGGTGACACTCCCCCAAACGCTGGCTACCCGTCAGGCAACCTCCGTCCACTTTGCGTTTATGATCTGTATGCATTTGCATTCATTCGATAATCACTCAATTTTGCAAATTCTTGAATAATCGAACAACTCTGAATCAGCCCATAGTGTGCAAAGTCTGTAAATGTAAATAATTCTGATTTATCAATAATACGAATAATCACGTCGCACACAATCATGGTGTCAGTTTCCATACTTACTGAATATACTGGCTGTTATTACATTCACCGGTTGCTTTGTGCAGCGGATCTGTTACCCCCGGAAACGTACAGCGTTACCTTTTTAGAGCGACATTCGACCAGAAGCGGCCACAACAATAGTCCGATCACACAGAGACAGAAGATACCTGTTTAGCAGAGAGCTCAGCCGTCCTGAGCTGGGGACTGCATTACTGCTATAAATCTATATCATCAGCCTATGGACGGTGAACCCTTTTATTTAAACCTGATCCTAGTGAATTAAATAGAACGTTAAATAAACAAGCGGTGCGTTTTATTATTCTGTATCGCCTCCGTCCCAATACCCAGAAGAGTCTCGTAGGATGGGGCTCGCGGTGACACCATTTCTAAGTACATAAAGACTCTAATCGTTGGGCTTTTTATTAGCAGACACACAAATTGCCTGGTCTCACAGTTATTATGTATTACTCTAGAATTCTATAAAGATCACAAGAACTGATTACAATGTTGACCTTTGCATTAACTCATCTGAATTTAAATTCCAAGTGTTTGATTTGGGAGAATAAGTCCATTTATCATAGGCTGCTTCTGGGGGGATTGTGCAGCCTGATTGGGAGAATTGAGACCAAATGTATTTATTGAGCGGTTGTGTAGGACGAGAGGAGTCCGTGTTGTACCAGGCAATATGGCGCAGTCGGTGCCCGCAGGAGCTAAGCAGACCGTAATTCATAAGCTGCGCACTATCTTTTTCTTTTACATGCAGATGGCTCCAAAATCAATAGGTGACGCTGGTGTAATTAATCTCTCCCCCGCTGTCTCTGACCACATCACCACATATCTCCCCCGCTGTGTCTGACCACATCACCACATCTCTCCCCCGCTGTCTCTGACCACATCACCACATCTCTCCCCCGCTGTCTCTGACCACATCACCACATCTCTCCCCCGCTGTGTCTGACCACATCACCACATCTCTCCCCCGCTGTCTCTGACCACATCACCACATCTCTCCCCCGCTGTGTCTGACCACATCACCACATCTCTCCCCCGCTGTGTCTGACCACATCACCACATCTCTCCCCCGCTGTGTCTGACCACATCACCACATCTCTCCCCCGCTGTGTCTGACCACATCACCACATCTCTCCCCCGCTGTCTCTGACCACATCACCACATATCTCCCCCGCTGTGTCTGACCACATCACCACATCTCTCCCCCGCTGTCTCTGACCACATCACCACATCTCTCCCCCGCTGTCTCTGACCACATCACCACATCTCTCCCCCGCTGTGTCTGACCACATCACCACATCTCTCCCCCGCTGTGTCTGACCACATCACCACATCTCTCCCCCGCTGTGTCTGACCACATCACCACATCTCTCCCCCGCTGTCTCTGACCACATCACCACATATCTCCCCCGCTGTGTCTGACCACATCACCACATCTCTCCCCCGCTGTCTCTGACCACATCACCACATCTCTCCCCCGCTGTCTCTGACCACATCACCACATCTCTCCCCCGCTGTGTCTGACCACATCACCACATCTCTCCCCCGCTGTCTCTGACCACATCACCACATCTCTCCCCCGCTGTGTCTGACCACATCACCACATCTCTCCCCCGCTGTCTCTGACCACATCACCACATATCTCCCCCGCTGTGTCTGACCACATCACCACATCTCTCCCCCGCTGTCTCTGACCATATCACCACATCTCTCCCCCGCTGTCTCTGACCATATCACCACATATCTCCCCCGCTGTGTCTGACCACATCACCACATCTCCCCCGCTGTGTCTGACCACATCACCACATCTCTCTCCCCCGCTGTGTCTGACCACATCACCACATCTCTCCCCCGCTGTGTCTGACCACATCACCACATCTCTCCCCCGCTGTGTCTGACCACATCACCACATCTCTCCCCCGCTGTGTCTGACCACATCACCACATCTCTCCCCCGCTGTGTCTGACCACATCTCTCCCCCGCTGTGTCTGACCACATCACCACGTCTCTCCCCCGCTGTCTCTGACCGCATCACCACGTCTCTCCCCCGCTGTCTCTGACCGCATCACCACGTCTCTCCCCCGCTGTCTCTGACCGCATCACCACGTCTCTCCCCCGCTGTCTCTAACCGCATCACCACGTCTCTCCCCCGCTGTCTCTGACCGCATCACCACGTCTCTCCCCCGCTGTCTCTGACCGCATCACCACGTCTCTCCCCCGCTGTCTCTGACCACATCACCACGTCTCTTCTCCCCCGCTGTCTCTGACCACATCACCACGTCTCTTCTCCCCCGCTGTCTCTGACCACATCACCACGTCTCTCCCCCGCTGTGTCTGACCACATCACCACGTCTCTCCCCCGCTGTGTCTGACCACATCACCACGTCTCTCCCCCGCTGTCTCTGACCACATCACCACGTCTCTCCCCCGCTGTGTCTGACCACATCACCACATCTCTCCCCCGCTGTGTCTGACCACATCACCACATCTCTCCCCCGCTGTCTCTGACCACATCACCACATCTCTCCCCCGCTGTGTCTGACCACATCACCACATCTCTCCCCCACTGTCTCTGACCACATCACCACATCTCTCCCCCGCTGTGTCTGACCACATCACCACATCTCTCCCCCGCTGTCTCTGACCATATCACCACATCTCTCCCCCGCTGTCTCTGACCATATCACCACATATCTCCCCCGCTGTGTCTGACCACATCACCACATCTCCCCCGCTGTGTCTGACCACATCACCACATCTCTCTCCCCCGCTGTGTCTGACCACATCACCACATCTCTCCCCCGCTGTGTCTGACCACATCACCACATCTCTCCCCCGCTGTGTCTGACCACATCACCACATCTCTCCCCCGCTGTGTCTGACCACATCACCACATCTCTCCCCCGCTGTGTCTGACCACATCACCACATCTCTCCCCCGCTGTGTCTGACCAATCACCACATCTCTCCCCCGCTGTGTCTGACCACATCACCACATCTCTCCCCCGCTGTGTCTGACCACATCACCACATCTCTCCCCCGCTGTGTCTGACAACATCACCACATATCTCCCCCGCTGTGTCTGACCACATATCTCCCCCGCTGTCTCTGACCACATCACCACATCTCTCCCCCGCTGTGTCTGACCACATCACCACATCTCTCCCCCGCTGTGTCTGACCACATCACAACATCTCTCCCCCGCTGTCTCTGACCACATCACCACGTCTCTCCCCCGCTGTGTCTGACCGCATCACCACGTCTCTCCCCCGCTGTCTCTGACCGCATCACCACGTCTCTCCCCCGCTGTCTCTGACCACATCACCACGTCTCTCCCCCGCTGTGTCTGACCACATCACCACGTCTCTCCCCCGCTGTGTCTGACCACATCACCACGTCTCTCCCCCCGCTGTGTCTGACCACATCACCACGTCTCTCTCCCCCGCTGTGTCTGACCACATCACCACGTCTCTCTCCCCCGCTGTGTCTGACCACATCACCACATCTCTCCCCCGCTGTGTCTGACCACATCACCACGTCTCTCCCCCGCTGTGTCTGACCACATCACCACGTCTCTCCCCCGCTGTGTCTGACCACATCACCACGTCTCTCCCCCGCTGTCTCTGATCACATCACCACGTCTCTCCCCCGCTGTCTCTGACCACATCACCACGTCTCTCCCCCGCTGTCTCTGACCACATCACCACGTCTCTCCCCCTCTGTCTCTGACCACATCACCACGTCTCTCCCCCGCTGTCTCTGACCACATCACCACGTCTCTCCCCCGCTGAAGTTGACGCATGCACGTGGGTGGGTGTATGGCAGTTGGCGCATGCACGTGGGTGTGTGTGTGTGGCAGTTGGCGCATGCACGTGGGTGTGTGTGGCAGTTGGCGCATGCACGTGGGTATGGCAGTTGGCGCATGCACGTGGGTATGTGTGTGTGGCAGTTGGCGCATGCACGTGTGTGTGTGTCAGTTGGCGCATGCACATGGGTGTGTGTGGCAGTTGGCGCATGCACGTGGGTGTGTGGCAGTTGGCGCATGCACGTGGGTGTGTGTGTATGGCAGTTGGCGCATGCACGTGGGTATGGCAGTTGGTGCATGCACGTGGGTGTGTGTATGGCAGCTGGTGTGTGTGGCAGTTGGTGCATGCACGTGGGTGTGTGTATGGCAGCTGGCGTGTGTGGCAGTTGGCGCATGCACGTGTGTATGGCAGTTGGCGCATGCACGTGGGTGTGTGTATGGCAGTTGGCGCATGCATGTGGGTGTGTATATGAGTGTGTGTTATTTAGATATGGAGAACTGTTACATATAATAATGTTTAGATCAGGACCCTCTGCTTTCATGACTGCATCCCCCATATAGGCTCTTACAGGGCACATCTGTATCGGACGCTTGGCAGCAGCATATTATCACCTTATTTCCAGCCTCTTTCGGGTTCTAGCTGTTATATAAATGTTCCCTGGGTGTAATACGTCCGCTGGGGATTCTGGAGCCCTCGGTGCTGTTATAAATAGTATTTTGTTGCCTGATGCCATAACATCCAATCAGGAGAGATCAAATGGTCACGTCTACAGGGTGCAAACTGGGTCACTTCCGAATGCAGGAGCCCTTGTTCCCTCGGCAGTGGGGTTCCTGCGCACCTTTGCGTCAGTACGGGGCAGGCAGCGCCTCTCCTGGTGATGTGCATACAATCTACCTGCCGCTGTCATCATTGTACTGACACGTCGGTACAGGGCAGGAAGCACTGTACACCTGCTTTCACCTGCTTGTAATCCGCCATAGATCCTTTGTAATTCATGAGTGTCCCAGGTTAAGGGGGCAGTATAGTAAGCTTAATCATAGGCGACAATGCAATGCTGAATGCAAAATAAATGTGAGGGGGCGGAGGATTTGTGCAGGCATCTGTGTGGGGGAGGAGGAGTAGTGCAGGCAGCTGGGACAGGGCGGGGGAGTTGTGCAGGCAGCTAGGTGAGGGCAGGGGAATTGTGCTTGGTGGGGCAGTTGTCCAGGCAGCTGGGCGAGGGAGTTGTGCTGGCAGCTGGGGCGGATGAGTTGTGCAGGAAGCTGGGAGAGGGCTGAGGAGGTCTGTAGCGAGGGGGCGGAGGAGTTGTGCAGGCAGCTGGGGGGGGTTGTGCAGTCAGCTGGGACAGGGAGGAGGAGTTGTGTAGGCAGCTGTGAGGGGGTGGAGAATTTGTGCAGGCAGCTGGGAGGGAGCAGAGGCATTGTGCATAGAGGGGGCAGGTATCTGGGACTTGGTAGGGGAGATACGCAGGTGTCTGGAAGGGGGGTGGGGGAGTTCTGCAGGTAGCTGGGAGGGGGCGAATGAGGGCGTGGAGCAGGCAGCTGGGCGGGGGAGTTGTGCAGGCAGCTGGGGCGGATGAGTTGTGCAGGCAGCTGGGAGAGGGCTGAGGAGGTGTGCAGCGAGGGGGCGGAGGAGTTGTGCAGGCAGCTGGGGGGGGGGGGCGGGTTTGTGCAGTCAGCTGGGACAGAGAGGAAGAGTTGTGCAGGCAGCTGTGAGGGGGTGGAGAAGTTGTGCAGGAAGCTGGGAGGGAGCAGATGCATTGTGCATAGAGGGGGCAGAGGAATTGGGCAGGTATCTGGGACTAGGTGGGGGAGTTACACAGGTGTCTGGAAGGGGAGCGGGGGAGTTCTGCAGGTAGCTGGGAGGGGGCGAATGGGGGGTGAAGCAGGCAGCTGGGGGGGTGGCGGGGGAGTTGTAGAATTATTACGTAGAACAAATGCTCTTATCTATTTACATTAGCCTTTATGTATAGTGTTGTGTCCAGCTCATCTGTATACCGGGGAGTAAATTGCTGGGGTCCTGTCATTATTTTTATTATCTGATGGGGTCCCAGAGGACAGAGCCGCACTAGACTATACGGATATAGCTGTGTTGCACTTCCAGAATACTTGTGCAGTTTGTATATAGCCTCCTGCTCCACTTCCCATCTGCTTCCTGTACAGTGCCCAGTCTGCCCTGGCTGAGGGGACCAGGGATCTACTCCTGGGGTCACTCCTTCCTGCTCTCTGTCTTTTTGTCTGCCCCTGACACCGGTCGCTCCTATGCGGCCACTGTTCTCCCGGCTCTTGGCAGTGAGTCGCTCTGTATTGTCCTGCCATGTCTGTTCCCAGGAAAGGAGCGCAGGTTACATGCAGCCAGCAGAGGCCACTCACAGCCTGAACCTTCCAGTTATACTGCATGGTACATCCAGCAGCATTGTTACAGGGAATCACACAGCACCCATCCTGCATGGTACATCCAGCAGCATTGTTACAGGGAATCACACCGCACCCTGGCATTACATGCCCTCTGATCACACAGCACCCATCCTGCATGGTACATCCAGCAGCATTGTTACAGGGAATCACACAGCACCCCAGCATCACATGCCCTCTGACCACACAGCACCCATCCTGCATGGTACATCCAGCAGCATTGTTACAGGGAATCACAGCACGCTGGCATTACATGCCCTCTTATCACACAGCACCCATCCTGCATGGTACATACAGGGAATCACACAGCACCCCGTCGTTATGTGCCCTCTGATCACACAGCACCCCGTCGTTATGTGCCCTCTGATCACACAGCACCCCGTCGTTATGTGCCCTCTGATCACACAGCACCCCGTCGTTATGTGCCCTCTGATCACACAGTACGCCGTCGTTATGTGCCCTCTGATCACACAGCACCCCAGCGTTCTGTGCCCTCTGATCACATCGCCCTGTCGTTACATGCCCTCTGATCACACGTCTCCCCACATCACACAGCCTCTAATGACACAGCACCCCAGCATTACGTGCCCTCTGATCACACAGCACCCCAGTGTCACATCACAAAGCCTCCTCGCGTGTCACAGCCTCTGATGACACAGCACCCTGGCGTCACACGGCCTTTGATGACACAGCACCCGGGCGTCACACGCGCTCTGATTACACAGCACCCCAGCATCACAAAGCCTCCCGGCGTCACACGGCCTCTGATTACACAGCACCCTGGCATCACACAGCACCCTGCCGTCACGTCACACTACACATCTAGAACAGGTGACATCACAGAGACTCTTGGCACCTGTCATTTGTGCGTTGCAGTGTCTATATTACAGCAGCCTTTGCGTTCTATCAGACACGAGCGTGGGATCTCTGGCGTGTTCTGTGAGAGAGGTGACAGCAATACACGCATCACGTGCCAGCCACTGGCGGCACTGCCCGAGTCACCTGGCTTATCCTCTTATAGCCAAACCTTGCCCTATATAATGAATATAAAATCATGTACTGGTATGACATGGCACCAGGTATGTAATTAACACACGCCTGCCCGCATAGCCAAGGAGACCTACAACGTTGCCCGCGCCGTTCTCATTAATCCTGCTAAGTCTGCCCATAGACGGCCTGGTGACTGATGACAAGATCACGCAGAGGCCAGAGATGGCGCAGGGAAGTGTGCGAGCAAGTTCCTCCATGTGGCAGTTCAGTCGTGTCTGTCCCCATACGGTAGGACCACCCCCCACGGCACAGAGAAAGCAATTCATTCTGACTTGTATGGACTTGTCTCCGGCGCTCTCCTGAGGGCTCGCTACTAATGGCCTGATCACTGGGGAGACCATTGTTCTCCGGCAATAACTTCTCCATCTTCCCATCCTCTTACTTTCAAGGTTGTTCGCAGTTTACTTGGTAACGTCCAGATTTGCCGTATTAGTCACTGTCTCTCGTGTGGGGGGAACCGAGATACACAGAGGGCGAGATGTGATAAACTACCAGCCAATCAGCTCCTACCTGTCATTATTCAATCACAGCCTGTAACATGGTAGCTAGAAACTGATTGGCTGGTGGTTTATCGCTCTCCAAGCTTAGTGTCTATCCTGCGGGGAGGGAGAGATGGCGATCCATACAGGGGCTAGCAAACATGGCGGGACACGCGTGTGTATGTATATGTCACATGTCAGGGTGTATCAGAACTAATGCGCCACTTAGGAGATGATGACCTGGCTTCACTGATAGTGCAGGGACTCTTCTCTATACCGAGGTGATAGCAGAGAACACCAGCTCGCATTCTGCTCCATGGCAAATATAAATACAAAGCTCAGCGTCTAAAGTTCTGTGTCGTCTCTCTCTGTGTGTGTGTGTATACAGTATGTATGTGTGTATATGTGTGTGTGTGTGTATATATAGAGGCAGCACGGATGGTGTAATGGTTAGTATTACTGCCTCACAGCGCTGAGGTCATGGGTTCTATCCCCACCATGTGTTATATATATACGGGGCAGTACGGATGGTGTAATGGTTACATTACTGCCTCACAGCACTGAGGTCATGGGTTCTATCCCCACCATATGTTATATATATACGGGGCAGTACGGACGGTGTAATGGTTACATTACTGCCTCACAGCACTGAGGTCATGGGTTCTATCCCCACCATGTGTTATATATACGGGGCAGTACGGGATGGTGTAATGGTTACATTACTGCCTCACAGCACTGAGGTCATGGGTTCCATCCCCACCATGTGTTATATATACGGGGCAGTACAGATGGTGTAATGGTTATATTACTGCCTCACAGCACTGAGGTCATGGGTTCCATCCCCACCATGTGTTATATATACGGGGCAGTACGGATGGTGTAATGGTTATATTACTGCCTCACAGCACTGAGGTCATGGGTTCTATCCCCACCATGTGTTATATATACGGGGCAGTACGGATGGTGTAATGGTTACATTACTGCCTCACAGCACTGAGGTCATGGGTTCTATCCCCACCATGTGTTATATATACGGGGCAGTACAGATGGTGTAATGGTTATATTACTGCCTCACAGCGCTGAGGTCATGGGTTCTATCCCCACCATGTATATATATATGGGGCAGTACGGATGGTGTAATGGTTATATTACTGCCTCACAGCACTGAGGTCATGGGTTCTATCCCCACCATGTGTTATATATACGGGGCAGTACGGATGGTGTAATGGTTACATTACTGCCTCACAGCGCTGAGGTCATGGGTTCTATCCTTACCATGTGTTATATATACGGGACAGTACGGATGGTGTAATGGTTATATTACTGCCTCACAGCACTGAGGTCATGGGTTCTATTCCCACCATGTATTATATATATGGGGCAGTACGGATGGTGTAATGGTTAGCATTACTGCCTCACAGCACTGAGGTCATGGGTTCTATTCCCACCATGTATTATATATACGGGGCAGTACGGATGGTGTAATGGTTAGCATTACTGCCTCACAGCACTGAGGTCATGGGTTCTATCCCCACCATGTGTTATATATACGGGGCAGTACAGATGGTGTAATGGTTATATTACTGCCTCACAGCACTGAGGTCATGGGTTCTATCCCCACCATGTGTTATATATACAGGGCAGTACGGATGGTGTAATGGTTACATTACTGCCTCACAGCACTGAGGTCATGGGTTCTATCCCCACCATGTGTTATATATACAGGGCAGTACAGATGGTGTAATGGTTATATTACTGCCTCACAGCACTGAGGTCATGGGTTCTATCCCCACCATGTGTTATATATACGGGGCAGTACGGATGGTGTAATGGTTACATTACTGCCTCACAGCACTGAGGTCATGGGTTCTATCCCCACATGTGTTATATATACGGGGCAGTACAGATGGTGTAATGGTTATATTACTGCCTCACAGCACTGAGGTCATGGGTTCTATTCCCACCATGTGTTATATATATGGGGCAGTACGGATGGTGTAATGGTTAGCATTACTGCCTCACAGCGCTGTGGTCATGAGTTCAATCCCCACCATGGCCCTAACTGTGTGGAGTTTGTATATTCTCCATGTGCTTGCGTGGGTTTCCTCCGGGTACTCCGGTTGTCCCCTTTAACCCTTTCTCTTAGCGTGCATCCTATCTGTGCCTTTGGTGTATCAGGGCGCACTACTACCAGCAAACGTCGGACACATGCATCCCAGCTGCATAGCTCTGCCCCATCAGTCGCTGGGGGGGGGGGGGATGTGGCTGATATTTCTACGACCCCCCCCCCCATACTGCAGGCACTGCGCAGGGACACAAGCTGTGGGACGATGCTGAGCTCTGCGGGAGAACTAGGCGATGAACTTAGCACTAAGACAATGACCGTTCTCCCATAGTTTGGTTGTAGTGTAATGTCATACGTGTTGTAATGAAGCCGGTTTCTGCATGACCACTGCGTATAGGTTGTGACTATTAAATACATCAGTCTAATGCACCCGGGTGCACCGAGCATGTGTCCTGTATGTATCTGTCAGTAGCCTCTATGGGGGAATTACACTACTCTGTGTGTGTGTGTTGCCTTTAAACCCCCCCCCCCCCCCTGTACATACAGAGAGTACTGCGGCAAACAAACAATTTAAATCCAGAAAATAGCTTCTGCCTCTGACAACACGCTGCTTATTTTCTGCGAGAGATAAAAAAGTTGAGTTTTCTGATATTCGTATCAAGATAAATCAGCAAACAAGATTAATGCAGTGTGGAGCGGGCTGTCAGCGGCCGGCGGAGGAAATACGCTGCCTGTACATAGACCACAGTGTAAAGTGAATAAAAGTGTCAGCTTCTCCATGCGATAATGTGATCATGGGCCTCTAACTAAGCATGACATAGGCAAGAGTGCGCTGTTCTCACAGCCACACCGCACAAAATGGATTATTGTATTCCTGGGATACCGCCGCAATAGCATGAAAACTTCATTTTCGGATTAATCTAGGATGTATCTCTGTGGCGGGAGCGACAGTTCCACCAGTGGGTCCCAATTCCCCAGAACCGCTCACTAATTCCGCTGTGTAATGGTTTTGTGTGTTGTGGTTGTTGGGTAGAGCGATGTTACTGTTTGGGGTCTGTGCACCTAACAGGCATTATCTCTGCGACAGGCTTCTATGATAGTTGACTATTAGCATACACGTTTCTGTACGTACATAGAACCTTAAGGCCGTTATCAGGGGTGATTTGTTCTCCAGTAGCGTGTAAGTGTATGGAACATGATAGATAGATAGATAGATAGATAGATAGATAGATAGATAGATATCTATATCCCAGTATCCAGGTAATAATACACATGGGTAACTGGGCCAAGGTTTGGTATTCATCTGGTCCTCCGAGGGCCGCGGCATTCTATGCTCATACATACCCACATGCCAGGAGTGATCGCCGCCAGTCAGTGTACAGCTGGGTATACACTAGACGATATTTAGAACGATTGGTTGTTTTCCAATGGATCAGAATCTGATTTACCCACAGTGTGTATACAATATTGTGTGCGCTCCCATGCGCCATTCGTCACATCTTCACATTGGTCAGCACGCAGGGTAATCTGATAGTCTATGGTTTTTAGCAAATCGTGTGTACACATTACCTACGTATACACCTGGTACATCATGAACAACCCAAAGTATGTAATGTAAGTAATGTTCTTTTGTTTGTAACTGCTGGAGGCTGGTGTAGTGTGAGATGTAGCGGAGAGAGGGGGGGAGGCTTGTGCAGTGTGAGGGGTAGCGGAGAGAGGTGGGGGGAATGCTGGAGGCAGGTGTAGTGTGAGGAATAGTGGTGAGCGGGGGAATGCTGGAGGCAGGTGTAGTGTGAGGTGTAGCGGAGAGAGGGGGAATGCTGGAGGCAGGTGTAGCGTGAGGAATAGTGGTGAGCGGGGTTATGCTGGGATGCAAGAGTAGTGTCAGGTGTAGTGGAGATGGGGGAATGTACTCACCTCTGTGTTTCTCTCGGCAGATACACTCTATAGTGGTATAATGTGCGCGGTCGCTGTACTCACCCCTGTGTTTCCCTCAGTAGATATGCTCTCTGGCGGTATGATGTGCGCGGTCGCTGTACTCACCTCTGTGTTTCCCTCGGTAGATATGCTCTCTGGTGGTATAATGTGCGCGGTCTCTGTACTCACCTCTGTGTTTCCCTCGGCAGATATGCTCTCTGGCGGTATAATGTGTGCGGTCGCTGTACTCACCTCTGTGTTTCCCTTGGCAGATATGCTCTCTGGCGGTATGATGTGCGCGGTCGCTGTACTCACCTCTGTGTTTCCCTCGGCAGATATGCTCTCTGGTGGTATAATGTGCACGGTCGCTGTACTCACCTCTGTGTTTCCCTCGGCAGATATGCGCTCTGGTGGTATAATGTGCGCGGTCGCTGTACTCACCTCTGTGTTTCCCTCGGCAGATATGCTCTCTGGTGGTATAATGTGCACGGTCGCTGTACTCACCTCTGTGTTTCCCTCGGTAGATACGCTCTCTGGTGGTATAATGTGCATGGTCGCTGTACTCACCTCTGTGTTTCCCTCGGTAGATACGCTCTCTGGTGGTATAATGTGCACGGTCGCTGTACTCACCTCTGTGTTTCCCTCGGCAGATACAGTGTATGCGCTCTGGTGGTATAATGAGTGCGGTCGCTGTACTCACCTCTGTGTTTCCCTCGGCAGATATGCTCTCTGGTGGTATAATGTGCACGGTCGCTGTACTCACCTCTGTGTTTCCCTCGGTAGATACGCTCTCTGGTGGTATAATGAGTGCGGTCTCTAATCTCACCTCTGTATTTCTCTCCGCAGATCAGCAGCCCTGGGGTGAGCGGTACCGATAGGCTCCCCCACTTCTCACAGGATCCCCATCACCATGAGTAAGTGTTGGATTTATCATGTTTCCCCTTTGTGTTACACATCGCACCCTATACAATGGCCTAGTTAGATGGCAGCGTTTGCAGTATTGTACATTGCCGGAGCTCTGACACCCGGGGTAGATGACTTGTCTGACCATCTCAGGCCAACCTACCTTAGCATTCCAACCCCCAGCTGCCCCCGAGTGCATAACTCAGTGTTAGTATAACACTTATGGTCAAGGCTGCAAGCTCATGAGTTGTCCTTCCTGAGCTTTCAGAGGATACATGCCTAATACCCCCCACCCTTCCCCGCTGGTGCCTTGTGCCCCCTGCCGCCATCCTTCCCGCCTTGTGTCCCCCACCCTTGTCCTCTGGTGCCTTGTGCCCCCTGCCGCCACCCTTGTCCTCTGGTGCCTTGTGCCACCCTTGTCCTCTGGTGCCTTGTGCCCCCTGCCGCCACCCTTGTCCTCTGGTGCCTTGTGCCCCCTGCCGCCACCCTTGTCCTCTGGTGCCTTGTGCCCCCTGCCGCCACCCTTGTCCTCTGGTGCCTTGTGCCCCCTGCCGCCACCCTTGTCCTCTGGTGCCTTGTGCCCCCTGCCGCCACCCTTGTCCTCTGGTGCCTTGTGCCCCCTGCCGCCACCCTTGTCCTCTGGTGCCTTGTGCCCCCTGCCGCCACCCTTGTCCTCTGGTGCCTTGTGCCCCCTGCCGCCACCCTTGTCCTCTGGTGCCTTGTGCCCCCTGCCGCCACCCTTGTCCTCTGGTGCCTTGTGCCCCCTGCCGCCACCCTTGTCCTCTGGTGCCTTGTGCCCCCTGCCGCCACCCTTGTCCTCTGGTGCCTTGTGCCCCCTGCCGCCACCCTTGTCCTCTGGTGCCTTGTGCCCCCTGCCGCCACCCTTGTCCTCTGGTGCCTTGTGCCCCCTGCCGCCACCCTTCTCCTCTGGTGCTATGTGCCCCCTGTCGCCACCCTTCCCCTCTGGTGCTATGTGCCCCCTGCCGCCACCCTTCCCACTCTGGTGCCTTGTGCCCCCCACCCTTCCATGCTGGTGCCATGTGCCCCCTGTCGCCACCCTTCTCCTCTGGTGCCTTGTGCCCCCTGCCGCCACCCTTCTCCTCTGGTGCCTTGTGCCCCCTGCCGCCACCCTTCTCCTCTGGTGCCTTGTGCCCCCTGCCGCCACCCTTCTCCTCTGGTGCCTTGTGCCCCCTGCCGCCACCCTTCTCCTCTGGTGCTATGTTCCCCCTGTCGCCACCCTTCTCCTCTGGTGCTATGTGCCCCCTGTCACCACCCTTCCCCTCTGGTGCCTTGTGCCCCCTGCCGTCACCCTTCCCCGCTGGTGCCTCGTGTCCTCATCACTGTCCACTTTGGATTAATTGGTTGAAATAGATTTATGCACTAATGAATTACAGGCTGATGGCGTATATATGGTGCAATGGTGTAGAGTATGACGCCGTATGCCCAAGCGATATGCGCTCTCTTACAGCCTGTAGGTGAGAGTGACGGTTATGTTTTTGTCATTTTTTAACTTTTATCCGCAAAATATATCTGTAATATAGGCCAGAAACATTTCCAGTAACATAGTTACTATTCTCCCTAAGTCATAACATCTCCAATCACACGTGTGTGTGTGTGTGTGTGTATGTATGTATGTATATGTGTGTATATATATCTCTCTGATCTGATCGCGTGTCGGGACTTGCATCTCACGTCAGGATCCGCCGTGTGTACACACCATTAGTTTGAGCAGCCTCATGTTAATGGCGTATGTACTTGGCTTAATTTCAAGTCCTCTGTTAAAGGCAATGGGAATTTTCAAACCACAGCTTTAAATAGCAGCTTTAGAGTCTCACCACTGTGTGTTTGGGATTTATACAGCTTGGGTCCGGTAGTCCTCCAGAATGCGGTTGTGCACTGTTGGTAAAGGGCCGCTGGAGGAAGATGAGGGACCTTGTGGGGCGTCCCAAATTGGTGGGTGGTGCTTGCTGTATGTATGAGGTGTTGGTTTTCAATCCAATGCTTTATGCTTTGTAGAGGATGAGATCTTGTGCCAGTCCAATAACACTTAGGGTCTGCTCAGAATGCCACCAATGCGTTTCACTGATCTGTCACTTAGGGTCTGCTCAGAATGCCTCCAACGCGTTTCACTGATCTGTCACTTAGGGTCTGCTCAGAATGCCTCCAATGCGTTTCACTGATCTGTCACTTACGGTCTGCTCATAATGCCTCCAACGCGTTTCACTGATCTGTCACTTACGGTCTGCTCAGAATGCCACCAATGCGTTTCACTGATCTGTCACTTACAGTAGGGTCTGCTCAGAATGCCTCCAATGCGTTTCACTGATCTGTCACTTACGGTCTGCTCAGAATGCCCCCAATGCGTTTCACTGATCTGTCAGCATTTTCAAGGTGATAGCAGAGTGTGGCCGTCCTGGGTTTATATACCTTCTCTAATTGGTGATTACTCACACGTGTCCCAGGCGATCCCATAATTAACATGCATTTTACAGAAAAAACACTTATAAAAAATTTTTGAATGAACAGAAGACAAACCCTTTTCAATCGCTTTCATTCTTTATTGAAAACGAGTATCAGAAACTTATAAAAAATGTGCAGATAATTCTATAATCTGTTCTATAGTTCTATGATGTATTAAAAGAATACATTCATACGAAAATGAATTGCAATTCTTGTGAACTAGTCCGGAATTCCCCTGCTACACATTTGGTTTGCGTTTCTGCCATGTCCAACGGGGTGTACGAAGGGAACACTACAAATAGCAAACTCTCGTTTTCCATTGAATGCCGACCCATGGACATTATACACTGACTGAAGTATAAAGGCAGCACTCACAGACTTCCATTGCTTAAAGTGCATTGGATTCAAATAAGGTGCACAGGAAATCTGAGTGCTGCCTTCATTCTCCAGGCAGTATACAGTGGGGCACAGTCCCCAAGGGAGTGCATTTCTAGCCCACTACTGTAGATATAGATCAATTATCTATCCTATCTATCCACACACACTTTGCCTTCCTGTCAGAGATGGGTAATTCGACATATTGATGTTGTCTGCAGTTCCCTATGTTTATACACACATATACATATGGTAATCCGGTGTGTGTGTGTGTATATATATATATATATATATATATATATATATATATATATATATATATATATATATATATATATATATATATATATATATATATATATATATATATATATATATATATATATATATATATATATATATATATATATATATATATATATATATATATATATATATATATACATATATACATATATATATATATATATATACATATATATATATATATATATATACATATATATATATATATATATATACATATATATATATATATACATATCAATTACAATACAAAATATCATACACAAATCGGATACACTAAAAATCATGACCAATGAACAAGGAATAAGCATGTATCAAAAGCGAAAAGTACAACTACTATATAGTGTAGCAACACACATATTATATTATACCTTTACTCAACCTGCCAGACATAGATTATAGAAAGGACCCCAATCCTCTCTGTTCGTTGAACCCTCCTGGAGCAAGGGTGCCCAACCTTTGAATCCAATTGGCTTCACACTGGAGCAATAGTCGTGAACGATCACCCCCTCTGCGCAGCGGAGCAATGTGATCAATAATAATGTAACGTATCGATGCTAAGCTGTGCCTGTGTTCAAGGAAATGCAGAGCGACGGGCTGATCACTGTGGCCCGTCTCCAACAGAGAGGATTGGGGTCCTTTCTATAATCCTATGTCTGGCAGGTTGAGTAAATGCTGCCCTGACATAGTCTGCATTCTCTTACTGCATGTCTGCATGTCGACATGTATGTCAACTATTATAGGGTTGTAATTCGAGATTATAGAGTTGTATGATTTCAACAGGTATAATATAATATATGTGTGTGTGTGTATATGTATGTATATATGCATACATACATACACACATGTATAATAATATATAAATATATATATATATATATACACACACACGTATAATGATAGATAGATATATATATATATATATATATATATATATATATACACACACACACGTATAATGATAGATATATATATAGATAGATAGATAGATATATATATATTATGGTAATCCATTTTACTGATGCGGTCCGCTGTTCCCCTCTGTACATTACCAGCCAATGTTATCTGTACTGTATAATGCAAGCTGCAAATCATCCCTCTAACCCATCAACAGTTTTCATATTCCGTAAGCAAATATTGTGTCAAGCTTACAATCATATAAGAGGTATCGATTGGCAAAAGTGGGTCAGTCGTGATGAATAAATCTGTTGTGGAATTTTTTTTGTTTTATCGCCATATTGTTATCTGTCCTTTGGGACTGTGAATTTTATGCAAAAGGTCAGAGCACTTTCCATCCCCTACAAATATAGCCAGTTCAGTGGTTAAATGCAGCAGCAATTAATTATGCCGTGCGTTGGAATAAGATACGGTTGACTGGGGGAATAATGTGGATGTCAAACTTGGACTTTCACAAAGCATTTGACTAGGGTTCTGCATCTGAGATTAATGACTAGCATCAATTCTCATGAACTTCCAGCTATAACAAAGAGGCTTGGTGATAACTAGCTTGTGCAGAGGAGCTGGCCTTTCCTGCAGCGCCACAGGGCTTGTACGCAGAGGCTTCCTGCACACAAAATACATTTAAAGAAATTAACCCGTTTAGCTGTGTAAGTACCAACAACAGCTCTCTAGGTCAGAACACTCCTGATAGATGTGTTCTGTACGGCAACAAATACATCAAAGCTAATCGCGCCAAACATTGTGCCATCCAAACGGTAATGAGCCCCTTCTCTGTACGGCTAATGTGATAAACACTCTGCCCGTCATCACGTGTGTGTATGCAGCAATGCCCTATCTCAGCCAGGTGACCTGTGTGCTGGCATCACCCTCCCAGCTGCCCGATTTTAGCAATTGGCACATTACATAACTTTATCTAGCCTGGGTATTATGGAATACATTGTACTTCTGCAAGACGGGTGTTGTACAGCCGTGTCATATTCTTACTGTAGCTCAGTGCCCAAAAGGCTGGAAGTGCCGGCTGGTACAGCTGTGGCAGCATGATACCTGCTGCGCTGGCCACCCCTGCACCCCATCCTTCTGCTCTGGAAGTTTGCTGACTACTGACCTACACAGCATTTGTCACGTCACAGCCTGGCCCTGGTGCCCGTATTCCCCGTACGCCTTTATGCCCCAGCCGGTCCTGCCACGCCACCAATGTCTGCTGCTCTCTGCAGGATTCCGGATGATTTCTCTTTATGTAGACCACAGTATTCGGCATTTTATGTGGCATTCCCTGTCTTACATGTGCCTCCAAGTATTAAACAGTCGTAATCTGTTCTGTTCCGAGACCGACTGTTTTTACTTTATTACAAATCCAATACGTTACTGATCGAGTCTGTTCTCTTACATGATTGCAAATCCAATATATACTGCTAACCAGGGACGGCGGCCTCAATCTCTCCCTCCTTCCGCGCTCATTTAATATGTGTGGTTTTTGTTCATCTTGAATAATAGGGAAAAATAGAACTTAACGGACAAAAATCCCCCAATTATAGGTCGTGTTCATTCCCTGTAAGATAAACATGTAACGTTGCATTTATCATTGTGAGTGGGAGCTGCCGTGTTCCCGATGTCGCAGGTAGAACAGGGGAAGAAGTGGCACCAGATGAAGTGGCGTAGTACGTTTACTCTGTGATGTTGTTTGCTGTGACTTATACCTGTTTTTGTTGTTTATTTTCAGCCATTGGTTTAGTCCCGGGGCCAGGAAAGATCACAGCCAGGTAAGTGGAACGTGGCGCTCCCCGTGTCACAGACATACAGAGTAGCAGCGTATAGTGCGTCTGAGATGACGGCGGCCCTGGGGGGCCGAGGGGTGAATGTGTTACAGCCATTACACCAATGTGATAAGTCAGCATTCTGGACCATAAGGGCCAGCTGCTGTGGTTGGAGAACGTCTCCTGCCAGCTGCATCTTTCCTCTGCGATTACATGTCACGCTCCTAAACCTCAGCTTTGGCTGTCCACAGTCATTATTGTGTCCTGAACAATTACACCTTCTCCTCTGATCCTGCACAGAGGCGTCTTCCCAACTGGTGACCCCCGCGCCCTTGTCCTCTCGCCCATCCCGTATGTAGCTAAGTTCCTCCAGAGTTTGCCTGTTGGATACATGTACGATGGGCAGAATCTAACTTTAAAAATGAGACGTCTCAGCTAAAATAGATCAATTAGACCAAAGCAGTGGTTCCCAAACTGTGTGTCGTGGCTCCCTGGGGTGCCTTGGGGCACATGCAGGGGTACCCTGGGTTAGTGGTCCAGGACCAACTCAAATTATTTATGGTTAATTATTTATGGACAAAACCAGTGCTGGTGGCTGCCAATAATAAAATGTGCACAAACAGAAGCAAGTCCGCCCTTTACCACATAACGGAACCGGAGAATCACATATAAACACAATCTAATTCTTTTATTTTTTTTGGACCTAGGGATGCCGTGAAATTCTGATACTCTACGGTTCCGTGATTTAAAAAAGATTGGGAACCCCTGGACCAAAGTGAAAGCACCATGTGTCCATAAGGCAAAATGCAGCGGATGCTTCTATCAGGGATGTGCACTGACCGCGGTCACGTTACACCAGAGACGGCGAGTGTTGTCGCTGCGGCTAACGCACCTGATGACGCTACAGCCAGACACACAGTAATTGCACATATGGCGGTATAATAGCCGGCTAGTCGCTGTTGTGGCGGCTTATTACACGTACAGGATACGTCTGTGCGCAGGACGGCGTACAGAACGCTCTGCTATGTACTAGATAGCAGGGGCCAGTCGCAGCTGTACAGTTTGTCATCTCTGTAAGGATAATCTTGACGCTTATACATTGTGGTCGATACGATGAGCCGCAATGAATTCCCAGAGTTCCGAATCATTGCGGCAGCGGACGCGCTCTACGGTGGCTGGAATTGTCAGTAAAGTGCGATCTGCACCAAAGGTTAGCGAGCAATCTCACACTGAAAGAAGCTTGCAGAGGGGGTGGGATCAGCTGCCGATGTCAGCGGCTAAACGCAACCTTAGCATATAATAAGCTGGACCCCATTGTATCTCACGCTGAGCTGTGATAGTCAGTGTCCAGCAGCCAGTTGCTGAGTGTTCCACAGCTGTGTGTCCTTCACATTCATGACCAGTGGAGAGCACTAGATTCTCATAAATCAATGTATTATTATTGTTTGGATATTTAAACATGACATTTTATAGTGTTTTATATTCTGTGTGTGGAGGAGCAATCCGTCATCGCATCTGAGATAAAGGTGTCCAGCGTCATATCTGATGGGTCCGTTGTATAATATGTGCGGGGCAGAGGGAAGCGTTCGCCGTCTGTCGCCTATCACCTTCCATCTTCCCTTGCCATCTCTTCCGACGTTAACCCTCTCTGCAGACTATTGCTAATTACGGTATTACTAATGTATTCTTACTGACACGTTATATCTAGCGCTAATGCTGACATTATCGGTAACTATTACTGAACGTTGCATGGCGCATTGTACTTATATCATGTAAATACTCGTTCTCGCTCGCACCTCATGCCTCTGTGATGTCACCGAGTACGAGACACTGGATAGGCTGCCCCCTGTGTACAGGCGATGAGCCCATTACACTGGGTGACATTGTCCATGTTTCTGCAGGTACAGCGAGGGTGACCCTCCTGTAAGGGGGGAGGGGGGGTGTATGTAATGTATGTATGATACTGGTCCCTGACGTCCGTATAACCGCCTGGTGCTCAGCACTCACTCAGAGAAGCCCGTTCTCTCCAGCGTGCCAATGTGCCAGGCGAGATCACCCAGGTTATTGCCTGCCACCTACATCATTTACAGACCTTACACTTGGGCATATGATGGCAGCAGTGGGCTCAGCATCAGATGCCACATGGCGTATAGCTAATTACACAACGTTCTGATAATATCCTGATAAATAAAGCAAAGCTCATTAATACGTGAGTATATTTGTACAGTAGATCAGAGGGATGTACAGCTACTGTGTAATCCCCATAGGACGCCTGTTATGCCAGACACAATGTATCCTGACCTCAGCATTGAATACATATATACAGCATGCTAGGAACCAGCACCAGCGTCATAGGCCGATGCCCATGCTATAATGATTCGCCATCACTGCCACCGGCCTTACCGGACCCAGACCTAATGTGTATTTCCCGAGCGACATAAAAATGCTTTGTCCCAAAGTGGAGCGAGGTGTCACCTTGTTTAGTTAGGTGGAACATATATCGCCCACCAAATCTGTCCTGGCAACCGAGGCTCATGGGACAGATTGTATGTGTGAGTGGCACCAGAGATTTCACGACTGTCGGGATAATGTCCCGGAGGCCTATACATCGATAACAAATGTAGAAAAAATGGAGAAATTGATCACTGATTCGGCATCGGACTGACAGCAGAGATTGCAGCATCGACGCAGAATTTGTTACATAAGATGTTAATGTGACAAATGTTGGCGCTAAAATGGTTCCAGGCTTCTCTAACGAACAGGAAGAACAAATGAATGACATTGCGAACTAGATCCTGGGGTACTGGGGAATGTCTCCAGAGGTCTTATGTTCACTTGGGAAATCGATGCCACCCTGAGTCTCTGCACTACGCCAGCCTACAGGGGTTCCTACCCTATACTAGCCACCTGTCCAGTGGTGTGTGGCACTTCAGTATTCACATACATATATCCTCCATGCGATACATAACGTGAGCTCCGTGTGACTCTATGCTGATAAAGCCGGAGCCACCCACAGAATAAAGGGAAGCTGCTTATTTTAATCAGTAGACGCTGCTTGTGTGTCTTACTAATCCTGTTTAGATGCTATTTAACAGACAAGGTCTCAAAAAAGACGCCTATCGCATCACGCCATGGAAACGCCGTGAAACGTTAGATGTACCTGGACAGATCTGTCTGTATGTATGTATGTATGTATGTATGTATGTATGTCTGTGTATATAATATATATATATATATATTTTTTTTTTTTACACCGTTTGATGGGGGCACTATTTTGATCAAATCTAATATGATCTTTCAATTTAATATAAGATTTTAACCAATTACTGTCTACTTACTCAGTTGTCTGTAACAAAAGCCCATACAATTAATACAAATATTTTTTATAGACACCCTAAAACAATTTAAACATAAAAATGATGACCACAATAGTAATAGTACTATACTTCTACAGAGTATACAACCATATAGTTTGGCAATTCGTCAAAAAATTATTACTTTTGAAATTCATTTTTTTTGGAACATGATTTTTCCAGTTGTTCGCTCTGAAGTAATTCCGGTACTTGTGTACTAGCACGGCGCCCATCACATCGCAGACCATAAGGCATGCAATGCGATGGCACCCGATGTTATACAATTTTAAATTGTATACCATCAAATTGTATGGCATTGTATGCCATTCTATCGCATATACAATGGTATGCGATTTAACATTGTATAAGCACCCTAAAGGGTTTTCCCATGTTAAAAGTGGCCCCTATAAGTTAAACGTGTTGGGTGCTTACTATGTTAAAAGCACCCCCACTATGAGCGCCAACCCGAAGCGTGGCGAGCAGCGGCGGAACGCGTCCTACGACCTTTTCATACCCCCACTATCCACGTCTGCGTGGAGTTGATTTTATATAGTGTGGCAAGCCACCGAGCCCGAAGCGTGGCGAGCGGACGCGGATTACATGTAAAGTAATACGTGTCACCTCGCGGGATCGCTGCGCTCGCCACGCTTCGGGTTCACGTTCATAGTGGGGGTGCATTTTACATTATAAGCCCCCATTAGGGGGCTTATACAATTTTAGAAACATAGAATTTGACGGCAGATCAGAACCACTTGGCCCATCTAGTCTGCCCCTTTTTTTAAACATGTTACCTCAAACCATATTTGATCCTTATTTTTTTGTAAGGATATCAATATGCTTATCCCAAGCATGTTTAAATTGTACTACTTTATTTGTGTCTACCACCTCTGATGGTGGGCTATTCCACTTATCTACTACTCTTTCTGTGAAAAAATTCTTTCTCACATATACCCTGAATCTTCCTCCCTCTAGTGTCAGTGCCTGTCCTCGTGTTCTGTTGCTCCTCTTCCTGTGAAGAATGTCTCCCACCTGTACCTTGTTAAACCCTTCATATATGTGAAAGTTTCTATCATGTCCCCCCTTTCCCTTCTCTGCTCTAAAGTATACATATTAAGATCTTTTAGTCTTTCCTGGTACGTTTTGTGATGTAGGCCATGCACCATTTTAGTTGCCCTTCTTTGTACAGTATCTAATGTATTTATATCCTTCTGGAGATATGGCCTACAGAACTGAACACAATACTCTAGGTGAGGTCGTACCAATGACCTATACAGTGGCATTATTACTTCTTTCTGTCTACTGCTGATACCTCTCCCTATGCAACCAAGCATCTGACTTGCCTTCTTCATTGCTTTGTTACATTGCCTACCTGCTTTTAAGTCCCCTGAAATAGTGACACCTAGATCCCTCTCTTCCTCAGTAGTTTCCATTATAGTGCCATTTATACTATATTGAGTCTTTGGATTTCTGAGACCCAAGTGCATGATTTTGCATTTTTTGGCATTAAACTGTAGTTGCCATTTCTCTAATCTACCTAGATCCTCAATCATTTGTTTTACCCCTCCTGGTGTGTCTACCCTGTTGCATACCTTTGTGTCATCTGCAAAAAGGCCTTACTGCAGAAAGCACGACCTTTATAGGCCTTACTGCAGAAAGCACGACCTTTATAGGCCTTACTGCAGAAAGCACGACCTTTATAGGCCTTACTGCAGAAAGCACGACCTTTATAGGCCTTACTGCAGAAAGCACGACCTTTATAGGCCTTACTGCAGAAAGCACGACCTTTATAGGCCTTACTGCAGAAAGCACACCCTTTACAGGTCTTATTGCAGAAAGCACAACCTTTACAGGCCTTACTGCAGAAAGCACAACCTTTATAGGTCTTATTGCAGAAAGCACAACCTTTATAGGCCCTACTGCAGAAAGCACGACCTTTTATAGGCCCTACTGCAGAAAGCACAACCTTTATAGGCCCTACTGCAGAAAGCACAACCTTTATAGGACTTACTGCAGAAAGCACAACCTTTATAGGCCTTACTGCAGAAAGCACAACCTTTATAGGCCCTACTGCAGAAAGCACAACCTTTATAGGCCTTACTGCAGAAAGCACAACCTTTATAGGCCCTACTACAGAAAGCACAACCTTTATAGGCCTTACTGCAGAAAGCACAACCTTTATAGGCCCTACTACAGAAAGCACAACCTTTATAGGCCCTACTGCAGAAAGCACAACCTTTATAGGCCTTACTGCAGAAAGCACAACCTTTATAGGTCTTACTGCAGAAAGCACAACCTTTACAGGTCTTACTGCAGAAAGCACAACCTTTATAGGTCTTACTGCAGAAAGCACAACCTTTATAGGCCCTACTGCAGAAAGCACAACCTTTATAGGCCTTACTGCAGAAAGCACAACCTTTACAGGTCTTACTGCAGAAAGCACAACCTTTACAGGCCTTATTGCAGAAAGCACAACCTTTATAGGCCTTATTGCAGAAAGCACGACCATTATAGGCCTTACTGCAGAAAGCACAACCTTTACAGGTCTTACTGCAGAAAGCACAACCTTTACAGGCCTTATTGCAGAAAGCACAACCTTTATAGGCCTTATTGCAGAAAGCACGACCTTTATAGGCCTTATTGCAGAAAGCACGACCATTATAGGCCTTACTGCAGAAAGCACAACCTTTACAGGTCTTACTGCAGAAAGCACAACCTTTACAGGCCTTATTGCAGAAAGCACAACCTTTATAGGCCCTACTGCAGAAAGCACAACCTTTACAGGCCTTACTGCAGAAAGCACAACCTTTACAGGTCTTACTGCAGAAAGCACAACCTTTACAGGCCTTACTGCAGAAAGCACAACCTTTATAGGCCTTACTGCAGAAAGCACGACCTTTATAGGCCTTACTGCAGAAAGCACAACCTTTATAGGCCTTACTGCAGAAAGCACAACCTTTATAGGCCTTACTGCAGAAAGCACAACCTTTACAGGCCTTATTGCAGAAAGCACAACCTTTACAGGTCTTACTGCAGAAAGCACAACCTTTACAGGTCTTATTGCAGAAAGCACAACCTTTATAGGCCTTACTGCAGAAAGCACAACCTTTATAGGCCTTACTGCAGAAAGCACGACCTTTATAGGCCTTACTGCAGAAAGCACAACCTTTACAGGTCTTACTGCAGAAAGCACAACCTTTACAGGCCTTATTGCATCAGCAAGCAAACACTGATTTCTTGACGTTGGTGTGTTGGAAAAATTAGCAATTGTAAAAATCTGAATATCTTTGAGAGGTCACATTGCGATGGCCAAAGGACAGGGTCAGAGCATCTCCACAAGGCTGGTCTTATGATGTATTCCCGATATAAAGTAGTACCTACCAAAAGTAGTCCAACGAAGGATAACCAATGAACTAGCGACATGGCCATGAGCACCTGTGTCTCACTGATGTGTGGGGGGTAAAGGCTTATCTATCTGGTACCCCACAGGATGAGCTACTCTATCACAGAATGCAGGGAAGGTTCTGCTGGCTATGGTGGACAGCTGTCAGAGTGGGATGCGGTTATTTGGTCTACAGCATGACGGTCGACATGGGTCTAGGTCGACATGGGAAAAGGTCGAAAGGTCATTAGTTCGATAGGTCATTAGTTCAACATTATTTAGGTCGATAGTCAAAAGGTCAACTGATTTTTAAGCCGACGTGCAGACAGGCGGTATTTTATGCCCTACCATCCACTAGGGCGTGGTGGGAGAATATAATAGTGTGCCGAGTGTAGTGAGGCACCGTGCCCGAAGCATTGCACTTTAAACTGTATGCATGTCAACTGTGTTGACATTCGGGTCAAAAAACAGTGAAAAAACCCATGTCGACCCGTCAGAGTATGGGACTACATGGACGGTTCTTCCGGCTATGGTAGACAGCTGGCAGAGTATGGTGCTACATGGACGGTTCTGCTGGCTATGGTGCACAGCTGGCAGAGTATGAGGCTACAGGAATGGTTCTGCTGGCTATGGTGCACAGCTGGCAGAGTATGGGGCTACAGGGACGGTACTTCCGGCTATGGTAGACAGCTGGCAGAGTATGGGGCTACATGGACGGTTCTGCTGGCTATGGTGCACAGCTGGCAGAGTATGGGGCTACAGGGATGGTTCTGCTGGCTATGGTGCACAGCTGGCAGAGTATGGGACTACAGGGATGGTTCTGCTGGCTATGGTGCACAGCAGGAAGAGTATGTGGCTACATGGACGGTTCTGCTGGCTATGGTGCACAGCAGGAAGAGTAGGGGGCTACAGGGACGGTTCTGCTGGCTATGGTAGACAGCTGGCAGAGTATGGGACTACAGGGACTGTTCTGCTGGCTATGGTAGACAGCTGGCAGAGTATGGGGCTACAGGGACGGTTTTGCTGGCTATGGTAGACAGCTGGCAGGGTATGGGGCTACAGGGACGGTTCTGCTGGCTATGATAGACAGCTGGCAGATTATGGGGCTACAGGAATGGTTCTGCTGGCTATGGTAGACAGCTGGCAGAGTATGGGGCTACAGGGATGGTTCTGCTGGCTATGGTAGACAGCTGGCAGAGTATGGGGCTACAGGGACGGTTCTGCTGCCTATGGTGGACATCTGGCAGAGTATGGGGCTACAGGGATGGTTCTGCTGGCTATGGTAGACAGCTGGCGGAGTATGGGGCTACAGGGACGGTTCTGCTGGCTATAGTGCACAGCTGGCAGAGTATGGGACTACTGGGATGGTTCTGCTGGCTATGGTGCACAGCTGGCAGAGTATGGGGCTACAGGGACTGTTCTGCTGGCTATAGTGCACAGCTGTCAGGGTATGGGACTACAGGGATGGTTCTGCTGGCTATGGTAGACAGCTGGCAGAGTATGGGGCTACAGGGATGGTTCTGCTGGCTATGGTGCACAGCTGGCAGAGTATGGGGCTACAGGGACTGTTCTGCTGGCTATGGTAGACAGCTGGCAGAGTATGGTGCTACAGGGACGGTTCTGGTGGCTGTGGTAGACAGCTGGCAGGGTATGGGGCTACAGGGACTGTTCTGCTGGCTATGGTAGACAGCTGGCAGAGTATGGGGCTACAGGGACTGTTCTGCTGGCTATAGTAGACAGCTGGCAGAGTATGGGGCTACAGGGATGGTTCTGCTGGCTATGGTGGACAGCTGGCAGAGTATGGGGCTACATGGATGGTTCTCCTGGCTATGGTAGACAGCTGGCAGAGTATGGGGCTACAGGGATGGTTCTGTGGGCTATGGTGGACAGCTGGCAGAGTATGGGGCTACAGGGATGGTTCTGCTGGCTATGGTAGACAGCTGGCAGAGTATGGGGCTACAGGGATGGTTCTGCTGGCTATGGTAGACAGCTGGCAGAGTATGGGGCTACAGGAATGGTTCTGCTGGCTATGGTGCACAGCTGGCAGAGTATGGGGCTACAGGGACGGTTCTGCTGGCTATGGTAGACAGCTGGCAGAGTATGGGGCTACAGGGACTGTTCTGCTGGCTATGGTAGACAGCTGGCAAGAGTATGGGGCTACAGGGACTGTTCTGCTGGCTATGGTGCACAGCTGGCAGATTATGGGGCTACAGGGATGGTTCTCCTGGCTATGGTAGACAGCTGGCAGAGTATGGGGCTACAGGGACGGTTCTGCTGGCTATGGTAGACAGCTGGCAGAGTATGGGGCTACAGGGACGGTACTTCCGGCTATGGTAGACAGCTGGCAGGGTATGGGACTACAGGGACAGTTCTGCTGCCTATGGTGCACAGCTGGCAGAGTATGGGGCTACATGGACGGTTCTGCTGGCTATGGTAGACAGCTGGCAGAGTATGGGGCTACAGGGATGGTTCTGTTGGCTATGGTGGACAGCTGGCAGAGTATGGGGCTACAGGGATGGTTCTGCTGGCTATGGTAGACAGCTGGCAGAGTATGTGGCTACATGGACGGTTCTGCTGGCTATGGTAGACAGCTGGCAGAGTATGGGGCTACAGGGATGGTTCTGTTGGCTATGGTGGACAGCTGGCAGAGTATGGGGCTACAGGGATGGTTCTGCTGGCTATGGTGGACAGCTGGCAGAGTATGGGGCTACAGGGACTGTTCTGCTGGCTATAGTAGACAGCTGGCAGAGTATGGGGCTACAGGGATGGTTCTGCTGGCTATGGTGGACAGCTGGCAGAGTATGGGGCTACATGGATGGTTCTCCTGGCTATGGTAGACAGCTGGCAGAGTATGGGGCTACAGGGATGGTTCTGTGGGCTATGGTGGACAGCTGGCAGAGTATGGGGCTACAGGGATGGTTCTGCTGGCTATGGTAGACAGCTGGCAGAGTATGGGGCTACAGGGATGGTTCTGCTGGCTATGGTAGACAGCTGGCAGAGTATGGGGCTACAGGAATGGTTCTGCTGGCTATGGTGCACAGCTGGCAGAGTATGGGGCTACAGGGACGGTTCTGCTGGCTATGGTAGACAGCTGGCAGAGTATGGGGCTACAGGGACTGTTCTGCTGGCTATGGTAGACAGCTGGCAAGAGTATGGGGCTACAGGGACTGTTCTGCTGGCTATGGTGCACAGCTGGCAGATTATGGGGCTACAGGGATGGTTCTCCTGGCTATGGTAGACAGCTGGCAGAGTATGGGGCTACAGGGACGGTTCTGCTGGCTATGGTAGACAGCTGGCAGAGTATGGGGCTACAGGGACGGTACTTCCGGCTATGGTAGACAGCTGGCAGGGTATGGGACTACAGGGACAGTTCTGCTGCCTATGGTGCACAGCTGGCAGAGTATGGGGCTACATGGACGGTTCTGCTGGCTATGGTAGACAGCTGGCAGAGTATGGGGCTACAGGGATGGTTCTGTTGGCTATGGTGGACAGCTGGCAGAGTATGGGGCTACAGGGATGGTTCTGCTGGCTATGGTAGACAGCTGGCAGAGTATGGGGCTACATGGACGGTTCTGCTGGCTATGGTAGACAGCTGGCAGAGTATGGGGCTACAGGGATGGTTCTGTTGGCTATGGTGGACAGCTGGCAGAGTATGGGGCTACAGGGATGGTTCTGCTGGCTATGGTGGACAGCTGGCAGAGTATGGGGCTACAGGGATGGTTCTGCTGGCTATGGTAGACAGCTGGCAGAGTATGGGGCTACAGGAATGGTTCTGCTGGCTATGGTGCACAGCTGGCAGAGTATGGGGCTACAGGGACGGTTCTGCTGGCTATGGTAGACAGCTGGCAGAGTATGGGGCTACAGGGACTGTTCTGCTGGCTATGGTAGACAGCTGGCAGAGTATGGGGCTACAGGGACTGTTCTGCTGGCTATGGTGCACAGCTGGCAGATTATGGGGCTACAGGGATGGTTCTCCTGGCTATGGTAGACAGCTGGCAGAGTATGGGGCTACATGGACGGTTCTGCTGGCTATGGTGCACAGCTGGCAGAGTATGGGGCTACAGGGACTGTTCTGCTGGCTATGGTAGACAGCTGGCAGAGTATGGGGCTACAGGGACTGTTCTGCTGGCTATGGTGCACAGCTGGCAGAGTATGGGGCTACAGGGACGGTTCTGCTGGCTATGGTAGACAGCTGGCAGAGTATGGGGCTACATGGACGGTTCTGCTGGCTATGGTGCACAGCTGGCAGAGTATGGGGCTACAGGGACAGTACTTCCGGCTATGGTAGACAGCTGGCAGAGTATGGGGCTACAGGGATGGTTCTGCTGGCTATGGTGGACAGCTGGCAGAGTATGGGGCTACATGGACGGTTCTGCTGGCTATGGTAGACAGCTGGCAGAGTATGGGGCTACAGGGATGGTTCTGCTGGCTATGGTGGACAGCTGGCAGAGTATGGGGCTACAGGGATGGTTCTGCTGGCTATGGTAGACAGCTGGCAGAGTATGGGGCTACAGGGATGGTTCTGCTGGCTATGGTAGACAGCTGGCATAGTATGGGGCTACAGGAATGGTTCTGCTGGCTATGGTGCACAGCTGGCAGAGTATGGGGCTACATGGACGGTTCTGCTGGCTATGGTAGACAGCTGGCAGAGTATGGGGCTACAGGGACTGTTCTGCTGGCTATGGTAGACAGCTGGCAGAGTATGGGGCTACAGGGACGGTTCTGCTGGCTATGGTAGACAGCTGGCAGAGTATGGGACTACAGGGACGGTTCTGCTGCCTATGGTAGACAGCTGGCAGAGTATGGGGCTACAGGGACGGTACTTCCGGCTATGGTAGACAGCTGGCAGAGTATGGGGCTACAGGGATGGTTCTGCTGGCTATGGTAGACAGCTGGCAGAGTATGGGGCTACAGGGACGGTTCTGCTGGCTATGGTAGACAGCTGGCAGAGTATGGGGCTACAGGGACGGTACTTCCGGCTATGGTAGACAGCTGGCAGAGTATGGGGCTACAGGGATGGTTCTGCTGGCTATGGTAGACAGCTGTCAGGGTATGGGGCTACATGGACTGTTCTGCTGGCTGTGGTAGACAGCTGGCAGAGTATGGGGCTACAGGGATGGTTCGAATCTGATTTGGGCTCATAGTGTCTTAGGGTCACCTTTCTCAATGTGTTTACTAAACCGCTCCACGTCTGACCATTACTGGCATCTGACAGTGCCTTCACGATGGCGGCTTCCAAACTTCTAAGCCTTGAAGGACGTTCTTCTGTGTGCCTTTGTCTTGTCTTTGTTCAGAAAGTTTAGACCTATGATGATACGATCTTGTGAATGTTGTCAGTCTTGTGATATTTACGTAAAATAATATCTGATTGTCTGTTACCTGTGAACATCGCCCTGTAACTTGAGCCCGAAACACATTCATTTGTGCATCCATTATCGGGGAAAAGGCGCCTTCTATGAATGCCCTTGGGTTTGACTGTCGGTAACTTTGGGAAGATTGACGGTGACACAAGTCCTCTCCTCAGGAGATGGACACTTGTACGATGCGCCATCTCCGACCATCGCAGATTCATAACTGTCTGGGGTTTATCGCATCATTCTATCTACTCCTCTGTATGGAGACAATCTACCTAGTTCTGTGTGGTTGTGTGACAACACGTCAGTCTGCCGCAAGCTGAGTAATGACGGATAGATATAGTAGTAATGGGTCAATGCAGAGCCTGAACAGGGTTCTGTTACCTTCTGTTATCCAGGATCCGATGATATTAATGTAGGGATAGAACTATTGTCCACATCTAATCTAATGTAGGGATATAACTATTGTCCACGTCTAATCTAATGTAGGGATAGAACTATTGTCCACGTCTAATTTAATGTAGGGATAGAACTATTGTCCTCGTCTAATCTAATGTAGGGATAGAACTATTGTCCACGTCTAATATAATGTAGGAATATAACTATTGTCCACGTCTAATCTAATGTAGGGAAATAACTATTGTCCACGTCTAATCTAATGTAGGTATAGAACTATTGTCCACGGCTAATCTAATGTAGGGATAGAACTATTGCGCACGTTTAATATAATGTAGGGATCTATCTATTGTGCACGTCTAATGTAGGGATATAACTATTGCGCACGTCTAATCTAATGTAGGGATAGAACTATTGTCCACGGCTAATCTAATGTAGGGATAGAACTATTGCGCACGTTTAATATAATGTAGGGATCTATCTATTGTGCACGTCTAATGTAGGGATATAACTATTGCGCACGTCTAATCTAATGTAGGGATATAACTATTGTCCACGTCTAATCTAATGTAGGGATAGAACTATTGTCCACGTCTAATCTAATGTAGGGATAGAACTATTGTCCACGGCTAATCTAATATAGGGATAGAACTATTGTCCACGTCTAATCTAATGTAGGGATAGAACTATTGTCCACGTCTAATCTAATGTAGGGATAGAACTATTGTCCACGTCTAATCTAATGTAGGGATAGAACTATTGTCCACGTCTAATCTAATGTAGGGATAGAACTATTGCGCACGTTTAATATAATGTAGGGATAGAACTATTGCGCACGTCTAATCTAATGTAGGGATATAACTATTGTGCACGTCTAATATAATGTAGGGATATAACTATTGTGCACGTCTAATATAATGTAGGGATATAACTATTGTCCACGTCTAATCTAATGTAGGGATATAACTATTGTCCACGTCTAATCTAATGTAGGGATAGAACTATTGTCCACGTCTAATATAATGTAGGGATAGAACTATTGTCCACGTCTAATCTAATGTAGGGATAGAACTATTGTCCACGTCTAATATAATGTAGGAATATAACTATTGTCCACGTCTAATCTAATGTAGGGAAATAACTATTGTCCACGTCTAATCTAATGTAGGGATAGAACTATTGCGCACGTTTAATATAATGTAGGGATATAACTATTGCGCACGTCTAATCTAATGTAGGGATATAACTATTGTGCACGTCTAATATAATGTAGGGATATAACTATTGTGCACGTCTAATATAATGTAGGGATATATCTATTGTGCACGTCTATTGTAGGGATATAACTATTGCGCACGTCTAATCTAATGTAGGGATATAACTATTGTCCACGTCTAATCTAATGTAGGGATATAACTATTGTGCACGGATAATCTAATGTAGGGATATAACTATTGTCCACGTCTATCTAATGTAGGGATAGAACTATTGTCCACGTCTATCTAATGTAGGGATAGAACTATTGTCCACGTCTAATATAATGTAGGGATAGAACTATTGTCCACGTCTAATCTAATGTAGGGATAGAACTATTGTCCACGGCTAATCTAGCCGTGCACAATAGTTATATCCCTTCATTAGATTAGCCTATTGTCCACGTCTAATCTAATGTAGGGATATAACTATTGTGCACGGCTAATCTAATGTAGGGATATAACTATTGTCCACGTCTATCTAATGTAGGGATAGAACTATTGTCCACGTCTTTCTAATGTAGGGATATAACTATTGTCCACGTCTAATGTAGGGATAGAACTATTGCCCACATCTAATCTAATGTAGGGATAGAACTATTGTCCACATCTAATCTAATGTAGGGATATAACTATTGTCCACGTCTAATCTAATGTAGGGATATAACTATTGTCCACGTCTAATGTAGGGATATAACTATTGCCCACGTCTAATCTAATGTAGGGATATAACTATTGTCCACGTCTAATCTAATGTAGGGATAGAACTATTGTCCACGTCTAATCTAATGTAGGGATAGAACTATTGTCCACGTCTAATCTAATGTAGGGATAGAACTATTGTCCACGTCTAATGTAATGTAGGGATAGAACTATTGTGCACGTCTAATATAATGTAGGGATAGAACTATTGTCCACGTCTAATCTAATATAGGGAAGAACTATTGTCCACGTCTAATCTAATGTAGGGAAGAACTATTGTCCACGTCTAATCTAATGTAGGGATATAACTATTGTCCACGTCTAATCTAATGTAGGGATATAACTATTGTCCACGTCTAATGTAGGGATAGAACTATTGCCCACGTCTAATCTAATGTAGGGATATAACTATTGTCCACGTCTAATCTAATGTAGGGATATAACTATTGTGCACGGCTAATCTAATGTAGGGATATAACTATTGTGCACGGCTAATCTAATGTAGGGATATAACTATTGTCCACGTCTATCTAATGTAGGGATAGAACTATTGTCCACGTCTAATCTAATGTAGGGATATAACTATTGTCCACCTCTAATCTAATGTAGGGAAGAACTATTGTCCACGTCTAATCTAATGTAGGGATATAACTATTGTCCACGTCTAATCTAATGTAGGGATATAACTATTGTCCACGTCTAATCTAATGTAGGGATATAACTATTGTCCAAGTCTTATCTAATGTAGGGATATAACTATTGTCCACGTCTAATCTAATGTAGGGATAGAACTATTGTCCACGTCTAATGTAGGGATAGAACTATTGTCCACGTCTAATGTAGGGATAGAACTATTGTCCACGTCTAATCTAATGTAGGGATAGAACTATTGTCCACGTCTAATCTAATGTAGGGATAGAACTATTGTCCACGTCTAATATAATGTAGGGATAGAACTATTGTCCACGTCTAATCTAATGTAGGGATAGAACTATTGTCCACGTCTAATCTAATGTAGGGATAGAACTATTGTCCACGTCTAATCTAATGTAGGGATAGAACTATTGTGCACGGCTAATCTAATGTAGGGATAGAACTATTGTGCACGGCTAATCTAATGTAGGGATATAACTATTGTCCACGTCTAATCTAATGTAGGGATAGAACTATTGTCCACGTCTAATGTAGGGATAGAACTATTGTCCACGTCTAATCTAATGTAGGGATAGAACTATTGTCCACGGCTAATCTAATGTAGGGATAGAACGATTGTCCACGTCTAATCTAATGTAGGGATAGAACTATTGTGCATGGCTAATCTAATGTAGGGATATAACTATTGTCCACGTCTAATCTAATGTAAGGATAGAACTATTGTCCACGTCTAATGTAGAGATAGAACTATTGTCCACGTCTAATCTAATGTAGGGATATAACTATTGTCCACGTCTAATCTAATGTAGGGATATAACTATTGTCCACGTCTAATCTAATGTAAGGATAGAACTATTGTCCACGTCTAATCTAATGTAAGGATAGAACTATTGTGCACGTCTAATATAATATAGGGAAGAACTATTGTCCACGTCTAATCTAATATAGGGAAGAACTATTGTCCACGTCTAATGTAATGTAGGGATAGAACTATTGTCCACGTCTAATCTAATGTAGGGATAGAACTATTGTCCACGTCTAATATAATGTAGGGATAGAACTATTGTCCACGTCTAATCTAATGTAGGGATAGAACTATTGTGCACGTCTAATCTAATGTAGGGATAGAACTATTGTGCACGTCTAATCTAATGTAGGGATAGAACTATTGTCCACGTCTAATCTAATGTAGGGATATAACTATTGTCCACGTCTAATCTAATGTAGGGATATAACTATTGTCCACGTCTAATGTAGGGATATAACTATTGTCCACGTCTAATCTAATGTAGGGATATAACTATTGTCCACGTCTAATCTAATGTAGGGATATAACTATTGTCCACGTCTAATCTAATGTAGGGATATAACTATTGTCCACGTCTAATGTAGAGATAGAACTATTGCCCACGTCTAATCTAATGTAAGGATAGAACTATTGTCCACATCTAATCTAATGTAAGGATAGAACTATTGTCCACATCTAATCTAATGTAGGGATATAACTATTGTCCACGTCTAATCTAATGTAGGGATATAACTATTGTCCACGTCTAATGTAGGGATATAACTATTGTCCACGTCTAATCTAATGTAGGGATATAACTATTGTCCACGTCTAATCTAATGTAGGGATATAACTATTGTCCACGTCTAATCTAATGTAGGGATATAACTATTGTCCACGTCTAATGTAGAGATAGAACTATTGCCCACGTCTAATCTAATGTAGGGATATAACTATTGTCCACGTCTAATCTAATGTAAGGATAGAACTATTGTCCACATCTAATCTAATGTAGGGATATAACTATTGTCCACGTCTAATCAGTATTCAGCATTAATTATCGTACAGGACTATGACATCACGATTAGTACATTGTGCGTTTAGGTTTGTGTGGATCACAGAGTTGACATGGATTAGATTGACCTGGGGGAAAGGCCGGTTTTAGAAAGTCGACAGTGAAAATGTCAACAGGAGCTTTTCATGTTTCTCGGGGGTTTGTTTGTAGATTGGAGCACATGGGCATGTCATGTGTACCCCTACAGGGCTCTGTTCGCTTTATTTAAGCCACGTTACCATTCCGAGTCTATGTCCACGTGGATGGTAAATTATGAAATGTTCAAAAAATGAAAAATAAATATTGTGAAAAACATGTCAATCTTTTCATTGGCTTGTCAGACATTTGCTTGTGTCGACATTTACTCAACGTCAACAATTAGTGGTCGACCTACTGACTACCTACCTAAAGTCCAGATCCCCTTTAAAGCAAGGGTATTAAATAATATATAGAGCAGGGGTTCCCAAACGTGTTTTAATCGCGCCACCCTAAAGCGCGATTATTTTGTGGCACCCCTAGGCTAATATATAGGCACAAGCTCCAACACCAATTCCTATAATGGTTTTGAGAAAGTCAGAAACATATATTAAGTTAAATTGTGTTTATATATCTCATCCTTAGGGTTACGTTATGTGGTAATGGACAGGATTCACTTCATTATGTGCACAATTAGACTATTATATTGGACACCAAGCCAGGGCACCCCTGCAAGTGCCACGGCACACAGTTCGGGAACCACTGGTACACAGTATAAATGGCGCTACCTACTGCTGTAACCATTGCTGGGACAGACTGGCGCAGGCATAAAGCGGTCCATATACTAATCCATTGCAGCAGGGGAAGTTTCAGACAAATAATGTGAGTCACTGCTGTGCGAGGATATTAGCCAGTGTGTGACCATATGTTAGTATCTTTAGGTACGCGGTATAATACCTGCCGCTGTTAGTATCTTTAGGTACACGGTATAATACCTGGCGCTGTTATCTTTAGGTACACGGTATAATACCTGGCGCTGTTAGTATCTTTAGGTACGCGGTATAATACCTGGCACTGTTAGTATCTTTACGTACGCGGTATAATACCTGGCGCTGTTAGTATCTTTACGTACGCGGTATAATACCTGGCGCTGTTAGTATCTTTAGGTACCCGGTATAATACCTGGCGCTGTTAGTATCTTTAGGTACGCGGTATAATACCTGGCACTGTTAGTATCTTTACGTACGCGGTATAATACCTGGCGCTGTTAGTATCTTTACGTACGCGGTATAATACCTGGCGCTGTTAGTATCTTTAGGTACCCGGTATAATACCTGGCGCTGTTAGTATCTTTAGGTATGCGGTATAATACCTGGCACTGTTAGTATCTTTAGGTACGCGGTATAATACCTGGCGCTGTTAGTATCTTTAGGTACGCGGTATAATACCTGGCGCTGTTATTATCTTTAGGTACACGGTATAATACCTGGCGCTGTTAGTATCTTTAGGTATGCGGTATAATACCTGGCGCTGTTAGTATCTTTAGGAACGTGGTATAATAACTGGCGCTGTTAGTATCTTTAGGTACGCGGTATAATACCTGGTGCTGTTAGTATCTTTAGGTACGCGGTATAATACCTGGCGCTGTTAGTATCTTTAGGTACACGGTATAATACCTGGCGCTGTTAGTATCTTTAGGTATGCGGTATAATAACTGGCGCTGTTAGTATCTTTAGGTACGCGGTATAATACCTGGCGCTGTTAGTATCTTTAGGTACACGGTATAATACCTGGCGCTGTTATTATCTTTAGGTACACGGTATAATACCTGGCGCTGTTAGTATCTTTAGGTATGCGGTATAATACCTGGCGCTGTTAGTATCTTTAGGAACGTGGTATAATAACTGGCGCTGTTAGTATCTTTAGGTACGCGGTATAATACCTGGCGCTGTTAGTATCTTTAGGTACGCGGTATAATACCTGGCGCTGTTAGTATCTTTAGGTACACGGTATAATACCTGGAGCTATTAGTATCTTTAGGTATGCGGTATAATACCTGGCACTGTTAGTATCTTTAGCTACGCGGTATAATACCTGGCGCTGTTAGTATCTTTAGGTATGCGGTATAATACCTGGCTTTGTTTATGTTCCGCTGACTCCATAACATTCTGTCTCACTTTCTGCAGCTTCTACGGGAGACACGTTCTGACCGAGGCCACAAGAAGAACTGCTCCGTGAGGACAGCCAGCAGGTGAGACGGGACCGGTCACTTAGTGTCATATTGGTGATGTACGCATATAGATAGATCGATAGAGATAACCCTTTCACTGCGCTAGGATAAGTATGTCCCGGTGGCACCTCTATAAGTCCCCCCTGTTAGTGGGGGACAGAGAATAGTACATGCAACAAAGATATAGAGTGCGCCTTCTATTGTATCACCACCTTAAATTTTAGATGGAGATGAACACTTTCAATCAATTTCTTAAGACAGTTGTACAATTTATTAAAAATCAACAAAACAATATCCAATGTTTCATATGGAGTCCAAGATTTTTTCAATCACAATAACTCCACGCGTTTCGTCACTTGGACTTAATCAGGGGATGTAACAAACATGACTCAATAGGAATGAGCTTCCGATTAAAAACAACGACTAGGCTGGTTCCTCTGTCATTCTTGAACCGACTAGATTAATGTCTCAATTTCAATGTGGAATGGGGCAAATGGGGCGATGTGGAGAGGTTTGTCCGTCAATCCTCTCAATAGCTGAACTGTGTCTCCCAAGATGCCACTCCAAATAGCTGCATGGTATGAAACAACATTGGATATTGTTTTGTTGTATTTTAATAAATTGTACAAATGTCTTAAGAAATTGATTGAAAGTGTTCATCTCCATCTAAAATTTAAGGTGGTGATACAATAGAAGGCACACTCTATATCTTTGTTGCATATATATATATTATATATGTATGTGTGTGTATATATAATGTTATGTGCTGTCTAACGGTAGCAGATTATGGCCTGTATGGGCATGGTCTGGAGAAGGGCGCATGGTAAGGTGGCTGTGTATAGTCACTGCGGCGCGGCCTGTATGGGCATGGTCTGGAGAAGGGCACAGGGTAAGGTGGCTGTGTATAGTCACTGCGGCGCGGCCTGTATGGGCATGGTCTGGAGAAGGGCGCATGGTAAGGTGGCTGTGTATAGTCAATGCGGCGCGGCCTGTATGGGCCTGGTCTGGAGAAGGGCACAGGGTAAGGTGGCTGTGGATAATGACTGCGGCGCAGCCTGTATGGGCATGGTCTGGAGAAGGGCACAGGGTAAGGTGGCTGTGTATAATGACTGCGGCGCAGCCTGTATGGGCATGGTCTAAAGAAGGGCGCAGGGTAAGGTGGCTGTGTATAGTGACTGCGGTGCAGCCTGTATGGGCATGGTCTGGAGAAGGGCACAGGGTAAGGTGGCTGTGTATAGCCACTGCGGCGCGGCCTGTATGGGCATGGTCTGGAGAAGGGCGCAGGGTAAGGTGGCTGTGTATAGTCACTGCGGCGCAGCCTGTATGGGCATGGTCTGTAGAAGGGCACAGGGTAAGGTGGCTGTGTATAGTGACTGCGGCGCGGCCTGTATGGGCATGGTCTGTAGAAGGGCACAGGGTAAGGTGGCTGTGTATAGTCACTGCGGCGCGGCCTGTATGGGCATGGTCTGGAGAAGGGCACAGAGTAAGGTGGCTGTGTATAGTCACTGCGGCGCGGCCTGTATGGGCATAGTCTGGAGAAGGGCACAGAGTAAGGTGGCTGTGTATAGTCACTGCGGCGCGGCCTGTATGGGCATGGTCTGGAGAAGGGCACAGAGTAAGGTGGCTGTGTATAGTCACTGCGGCGCGGCCTGTATGGGCATGGTCTGGAGAAGGGCACAGGGTAAGGTGGATGTGAATAGCCACTGCGGCACGGCCTTTATGGGCATGGCCTGGAGAAGGGCGCATGGTAAGGTGGCTGTGTATAGTCACTGCGGCGCGGCCTGTATGGGCATGGTCTGGAGAAGGGCACAGGGTAAGGTGGCTGTGTATAGTGACTGCGGCGCGGCCTGTATGGGCATGGTCTGGAGAAGGGCACAGGGTAAGGTGGCTGTGTATAGTCACTGCGGCGCGGCCTGTATGGGCATGGTCTGGAGAAGGGCACAGGGTAAGGTGGCTGTGTATAGTGACTGCGGCACAGCCTGTATGGGCATGGTCTGGAGAAGGGCACAGGGTAAGGTGGCTGTGTATAGTCACTGCGGCGCGGCCTGTATGGGCATGGTCTGTAGAAGGGCACAGGGTAAGGTGGCTGTGTATAGTCACTGCGGCGCGGTCTGTATGGGCATGGTCTGTAGAAGGGCACAGGGTAAGGTGGCTGTGTATAGTCACTGCGGCGCGGCCTGTATGGGCATGGTCTGTAGAAGGGCACAGGGTAAGGTGGCTGTGTATAGTCACTGCAGCGCGATCTGTATGGGCATGGTCTGGAGAAGGGCGCAGGGTAAGGTGGCTGTGTATAGTTACTGCGACGCGGCCTGTATGGGCATGGTCTGGAGAAGGGCGCAGGGTAAGGTGGCTGTGTATAGTCACTGCGGCGCGGCCTGTATGGGCATGGTCTGGAGAAGGGCGCAGGGTAAGGTGGCTGTGTATAGTCACTGCGGCGCGGCCTGTATGGGCATGGTCTGGAGAAGGGCGCAGGGTAAGGTGGCTGTGTATAGTCACTGCGACGCGGCCTGTATGGGCATGGTCTGGAGAAGGGCGCAGGGTAAGGTGGCTGTGTATAGTCACTGCGACGCGGCCTGTATGGGCATGGTCTGGAGAAGGGCACACAGGGTAAGGTGGCTGTGTATAGTCACTGCAGCGCGGCCTGTATGGGCATGGTCTGGAGAAGGGCGCAGGGTAAGGTGGCTGTGTATAGTCACTGCGACGCGGCCTGTATGGGCATGGTCTGGAGAAGGGCCCAGGGTAAGGTGGCTGTGTATAGTCACTGCGACGCGGCCTGTATGGGCATGGTCTGGAGAAGGGCGCAGGGTAAGGTGGCTGTGTATAGTCACTGCGACGCGGCCTGTATGGGCATGGTCTGGAGAAGGGCACACAGGGTAAGGTGGCTGTGTATAGTCACTGCAGCGTGGCCTGTATGGGCATGGTCTGGAGAAGGGCGCAGGGTAAGGTGGCTGTGTATAGTCACTGCGACGCGGCCTGTATGGGCATGGTCTGGAGAAGGGCCCAGGGTAAGGTGGCTGTGTATAGTCACTGCGACGCGGCCTGTATGGGCATGGTCTGGAGAAGGGCACACAGGGTAAGGTGGCTGTGTATAGTCACTGCAGCGCGGCCTGTATGGGCATGGTCTGGAGAAGGGCGCAGGGTAAGGTGGCTGTGTATAGTCACTGCGACGCGGCCTGTATGGGCATGGTCTGGAGAAGGGCGCAGGGTAAGGTGGCTGTGTATAGTCACTGCGGCGCGGCCTGTATGGGCATGGTCTGTAGAAGGGCACAGGGTAAGGTGGCTGTGTATAGTCACTGCAGCGCGATCTGTATGGGCATGGTCTGGAGAAGGGCGCAGGGTAAGGTGGCTGTGTATAGTCACTGCGACGCGGCCTGTATGGGCATGGTCTGGAGAAGGGCACACAGGGTAAGGTGGCTGTGTATAGTCACTGCAGCGCGGCCTGTATGGGCATGGTCTGTAGAAGGGCGCAGGGTAAGGTGGCTGTGTATAGTCACTGCGACGCGGCCTGTATGGGCATGGTCTGGAGAAGGGCGCAGGGTAAGGTGGCTGTGTATAGTTACTGCGACGCGGCCTGTATGGGCATGGTCTGGAGAAGGGCACAGGGTAAGGTGGCTGTGTATAGTCACTGCGACGCGGCCTGTATGGGCATGGTCTGGAGAAGGGCCCAGGGTAAGGTGGCTGTGTAGTCACTGCGACGCGGCCTGTATGGGCATGGTCTGGAGAAGGGCGCAGGGTAAGGTGGCTGTGTATAGTCACTGCGGCGCGGCCTGTATGGGCATGGTCTGTAGAAGGGCACACAGGGTAAGGTGGCTGTGTATAGTCACTGCAGCGCGGCCTGTATGGGCATGGTCTGGAGAAGAGCGCAGGGTTAGGTGGCTGTGTATAGTCACTGTGGCGTGGCCTGTATGGGCATGGTCTGGAGAAGAGCGCAGGGTTAGGTGGCTGTGTATAGTCACTGTGGCGTGGCCTGTATGGGCATGGTCTGGAGAAGAGCGCAGGGTAAGGTGGCTGTGTATAGTCACTGCGGTGCGATCTGTATGGGCATGGTCTGGAGAAGGGCACAGGGTAAGGTGGCTGTGTATAGTCACTGCGGCGCGGCCTGTATGGGCATGGTCTGGAGAAGGTCGCAGGGTAAGGTGGCTGTGTATAGTCACTGCGGCGCGGCCTGTATGGGCATGGTCTCTGGGAGAGGGAGGGATGGCCAGTGACAGCCGGGAGGGAGGGGTCTCCTTGCTGATCTCACAGTATATGTTTTCTGTGACCTTGTATCACCGGCCTGGGGCATCTGGCGCTCTCCAGCTGTTGTGAGATTACACATCCCAGCATACCTTGCCACAGTATTGCTTTTGGAAAATGCATAAACTATGGCAATGCATGCTGGGATGTGTTCATAACAGCTGCAGAGCCACAGGCTGGTGCATCATTGGTTGGTATCGCACTACTAATAGTTACCACATTTGCAAATGGAAAAAATGTGTATTATTTATAATGAGGGCAGTGGAATGTCTGGGCAGTGGATGATTGGCGTGGTCCAATAATCTTCACAGTCATAGTCTGCCTAGGAGACTATGGTGTCACGTGAGGAGGCGCCAGTGGAGAGGACGCACCCGGTCATGTCTGTGGCAGGTGCAGTGTTGCAACCAGATTTGTGGAATATCAGTTACATTTGCCTTTTGGCTAAGATCAAGTGTAGTATCTGTTCTTATCAGTGGGTATGGACTGGCCTCTGGCAGAGAATAGAGAAAGGCTGGACTGAGTAGCTGCTCTGATGGGCGGAGGGTGTGGGACCCCTCTTCTTTGCCTGGGAGTGGTGAAAAGTCTGGCTGAGTACCTTCACCTCTGCCTTTGGTAGGAGGTGTTGTTTCCGTAAACCCACTGGTAAGAGGGGGGGAGAAACACTGGGCCTAGTAGTTTGACTCTCTTGACGGGGTTCGTAGCCCCCGAAGGATGAGTCAGCAAAAGGCTCAGTCTAGTATCCATTCCCAGGGAGCGGAGAAAAGCTGAGACCGAGTAGATTGGTCCAGGTTGGCTAAGCCACCAGCCTGGGCACAGCGAAAAGCTCAGCCTAGTATCTTAACCCTGGGAGCGGAGAAACACTGGGACTAGATTGCTCTTCCAAGGGGGGTGCAGCCCCTAAGGGAGTCTTTCGAAAAGCCCAGTGGAGTACCCATTCCCATGCCAGGGGCTGGAAAGTACCTGCTGGTGAGACGGAGAAACACTTGGTCGGACGCTGATTGGTCGGCTGCCTGGAGCCCGAGGCTGCACTGTGCCCCCGGGGTAACTCGGGGGTGCCTGATTTGCACTGGTGATGTCCAGCACCATGCACTGAATGGCACTTGCACTGCGCACTTCCCTCTAGGTTAGGCTACACGTCCTTACCTCGTCCTTTTGGATGGGGTAGGACAATTTTTTACACCCCCACCCCGGCCTTCTGGCTAGGGCCTCTTTTTATTTCTTTCTTTGATTTGCACTTTTGAGCACTTCACGTTTTTCGTTAGTTTGTCACGTTTTTTTGATTTGGGTAGTGCGGCTGTCCCTAACGGGCCTTCCGTTCCCCAAACATGACTGGGATTCTTCACCTTTTGGGGAGAGTCCCGGTCCCCTCGAGGGCAACCCCGAGCCGCAAGGCGGAGGGAAGCCTATGCGGGTCTCTCCAAACCTTCGGGTCCAAAACCCTTCCGGGGGTGGAGGAAACGCAGGTCTCTCTGAGCTTCGGCGAAGAGGACCCACCGATCCCTTTTTTCCCTTCCTCGGCCTTATGGTTGAGGGGGGTTAGGGGAACCATGGGGCCTTTCTCCTTTGGGAGAGGGCCCACACGTTCGTACGGCTGCCCCCTTTGCACGTGTTTAGGCACAGCACTGGTGGTGGTGGGAGCACACCTCGGGCTCCCTGAGTTTCTTCAAACTCATCAGTTACATTTGGCGCAGTGTGATTACTTCTTTAAGTGTCCATACTGCGTGGAAAGTGTTGTACCCATGTGTAATAATGCGGTTCCTGTACAGCACCCACTGCACAGAGCACATACCACCCACAGAGCAAGCACAGGGCACCCACTGCACACAACACACTGCACAGGGCACCCTCTGCACAGAGCAAGTTCAGGGCACCCACTGCACACAACACACTGCACAGGGCACCCACTGCACAGAGCAAGCACAGGGCACCCACTGCACACAACACACTGCACAGGGCACCCACTGCACAGAGCAAGCACAGGGCACCCACTGCACACAACACACTGCACAGGGCACCCACTGCACACAACACACTGCACAGGGCACCCACTGCACACAACATACTGCACAGAGCACCCATTGCATACAACACACTGCACAGGGCACCCACTGCACAGAGCAAGCACAGGGCACAGAGCACCCATTGCATACAACACACACCCCACACACCGCAGACCTTGTTCCTTCTCCCTTCTGTCAGCCGCTGGTTGGGAACGCGTCCTAATTTGCGCTGGATACAGAACTATCTGTCACCGCTTTCACTTTGCCAAAAATAAATTGAACCATTAATTACGGCATTTTGAGCAGCTGTTAATATATTGGAATAGGAGAAGTGAACATTAGATTGTCGGGTAAATGACTGCACGATTAGCGGTATGAGGAGTCCATCAGCCAATTACGCCGCGCACACCCTGATCCGGGATTATTTAGCACAGCAGAATGTTTGTCTCCTTTACTTTTCTGGTTACTTTTACTGGTGTTTGATCTCTGTAGGATCTGTGTTACTGACACACGTTGCTGACACACGTTGCTGACACACGTTGCTGACACACGTTGCTGACACACGTTGCTGACACACGTTGCTGACACACGTTGCTGACACACGTTGCTGACACACGTTGCTGACACACGTTGCTGACACACGTTGCTGACACACGTTGCTGACACACGTTGCTGACACACGTTGCTGACACACGTTGCTGACCCACGTTACTGAATGTACTTCGTACATTGCTTAGGTCTAGAAAGCGGCTACTGCCATTTTGTCGGCTGTAGGTGGTGGTGCAGCCATTTTGCCTGAGGCGGCAGCCTGACCTGTTACTACAGTAAGCTGATGCGTTAGTTAAGCCCAGACAATGGCAGAAGCGTTGTTTGTAGAGCAGGACTGAGTGGTAAAGGGCGTATGTACTTCCCATAAGGAATAAATGCAGTGTTTGTGTAGTAATCATGATATTACAATGCAGAATTCGATGTCTTGCAGGCAGTGCCCTCCGCATCATGCATGACCACGTCTCCTGTACATCTGTATGACGCCCATGTCTAAATTCTTCCTGCGACATATACCACACCCTCCGTCAAATACTTAGGGTGCGCCTACGTAAATGCACAGTGCCATATTCTAACCAGTATTCACAGGGGTGCAGCCAGTCAGCCCATTTGGAAACCGTGACATCAGGGGGTACATTCCATAGCATCACCCCATTATAGTCCTGATGAGACCCTATACTCGTCTGTATACCCTACTACAAGCTCACACCGGTACATCTGCCTACAGTGCCAGTTAGCGGTGACATATTTACTATTTATATATTTAGTTTTTTTTCTGCAAAAATCCCATTTATGACACATAATTGCGCATTTCTCTGTGAGGGAAACACAGTTGTGCGCGAACCTTCTATCTGCACCTCTATGGCAGCGTCGCTGTAACCTTGCTTTACCCCGTGACATTGTATTTTGGTGACTTTGGTCAGCAGATTTTCGCTGATTCTGTGTACAATGATCTCTCCCGAACGCCAAAGGAGTAACCTGTATACGTGGTTCTGTGTGTCGCACCTGGCACTATTACAGGATTGTGTGTCCCTGTCACTGTACACTATCAGTGTCAGGAGTTACCTGTATACGTGGTTCTGTGTGTCGCACCTGGCACTATTACAGGATTGTGTGTCCCTGTCACTGTACACTATCAGTGTCGTCAGGAGTAACCTGTATATGCGGTTCTGTGTGTCCCACCTGACACTGTTACAGGATTGTGTGTCCCTGTCACTGTACACTATCAGTGTCGTCAGGAGTAACCTGTATACGTGGTTCTGTGTGTCGTACCTGACACTGTTACAGGATTGTGTGTCTGTCACTGTACACTATCAGTGTCGTCAGGAGTAACCTGTATACGTGGTTCTGTGTGTCCCACCTGACACTATTACAGGATTGTGTGTCCCTGTCACTGTACACTATCAGTGTAGTCAGGAGTAACCTGTATACGTGGTTCTGTGTGTCGCACCTGACACTATTACAGGATTGTGTGTCTGTCACTGTACACTATCAGTGTCATCAGGAGTAACCTGTATATGTGGTTCTGTGTGTCGCACCTGACACTGTTACAGGATTGTGTGTCCCTGTCACTGTACACTATCAGTGTCGTCAGGAGTAACCTGTATACGTGGTTCTGTGTGTCGCACCTGACACTATTACAGGATTCTGTGTCACTGTCACTGTACACTATCAGTGTCGTCAGGAGTAACCTGTATACGTGGTTCTGTGTGTCACACCTGACACTATTACAGGATTGTGTGTCACTGTCACTGTACACTATCAGTGTCGTCAGGAGTAACCTGTATACGTGGTTCTGTGTGTCACACCTGACACTATTACAGGATTGTGTGTCCCTGTCACTGTACACTATCAGTGTCGTCAGGAGTAACCTGTATACGTGGTTCTGTGTGTCGCACCTGACACTATTACAGGATTGTGTGTCCCTGTCACTGTACACTATCAGTGTCGTCAGGAGTAACCTGTATACGTGGTTCTGTGTGTCGCACCTGACACTATTACAGGATTGTGTGTCCCTGTCACTGTACACTATCAGTGTCGTCAGGAGTAACCTGTATACGTGGTTCTGTGTGTCGCACCTGACACTATTACAGGATTGTGTGTCCCTGTCACTGTACACTATCAGTGTCGTCAGGAGTAACCTGTATACGTGGTTCTGTGTGTCGTACCTGACACTGTTACAGGATTGTGTGTCCCTGTCACTGTACACTATCAGTGTCGTCAGGAGTAACCTGTATACGTGGTTCTGTGTGTCGCACCTGACACTATTACAGGATTGTGTGTCCCTGTCATTGTACACTATCAGTGTCGTCAGGAGTAACCTGTATACGTGGTTCTGTGTGTCGCACCTGACACTGTTACAGCATTGTGTGTCCCTGTCACTGTACACTATCAGTGTCGTCAGGAGTAACCTGTATACGTGGTTCTGTGTGTCGCACCTGACACTGTTACAGGATTGTGTGTCACTGTACACTATCAGTGTCGTCAGGAGTAACCTGTATACGTGGTTCTGTGTGTCGCACCTGACACTATTACAGGATTGTGTGTCCCTGTCACTGTACACTATCAGTGTCGTCAGGAGTAACCTGTATACGTGGTTCTGTGTGTCGCACCTGACACTATTACAGGATTGTGTGTCCCTGTCACTGTACACTATCAGTGTCGTCAGGAGTAACCTGTATACGTGGTTCTGTGTGTCGCACCTGACACTGTTACAGGATTGTGTGTCCCTGTCACTGTACACAATCAGTGTCGTCAGGAGTAACCTGTATACGTGGTTCTGTGTGTCGCACCTGACACTGTTACAGGATTGTGTGTCCCTGTCACTGTACACTATCAGTGTCGTCAGGAGTAACCTGTATACGTGGTTCTGTGTGTCGCACCTGACACTATTACAGGATTGTGAGTCCCTGTCACTGTACACTATCAGTGTCGTCAGGAGTAACCTGTATACGTGGTTCTGTGTGTCGCACCTGACACTGTTACAGGATTGTGTGTCCCTGTCACTGTACACTATCAGTGTCGTCAGGAGTAACCTGTATACGTGGTTCTGTGTGTCGCACCTGACACTATTACAGGATTGTGTGTCACTGTCACTGTACACTATCAGTGTCGTCAGGAGTAACCTGTATACGTGGTTCTGTGTGTCGCACCTGACACTATTACAGGATTGTGTGTCCCTGTCACTGTACACTATCAGTGTCGTCAGGAGTAACCTGTATACGTGGTTCTGTGTGTCGCACCTGACACTATTACAGGATTGTGTGTCCCTGTCACTGTACACTATCAGTGTCGTCAGGAGTAACCTGTATACGTGGTTCTGTGTGTCCCACCTGACACCATTACAGGATTGTGTGTCCCTGTCACTGTACACTATCAGTGTCGTCAGGAGTAACCTGTATACGTGGTTCTGTGTGTCGCACCTGACACTATTACAGGATTGTGTGTCCCTGTCACTGTACACTATCAGTGTCGTCAGGAGTAACCTGTATACGTGGTTCTGTGTGTCGCACCTGACACTGTTACAGGATTGTGTGTCCCTGTCACTGTACACTATCAGTGTCGTCAGGAGTAACCTGTATACGTGGTTCTGTGTGTCGCACCTGACACCATTACAGGATTGTGTGTCCCTGTCACTGTACACTATCAGTGTCGTCAGGAGTAACCTGTATACGTGGTTCTGTGTCGCACCTGACACTGTTACAGGATTGTGTGTCACTGTACACTATCAGTGTCGTCAGGAGTAACCTGTATACGTGGTTCTGTGTGTCCCACCTGACACTATTACATGATTGTGTGTCCCTGTCACTGTACACTATCAGTGTCGTCAGGAGTAACCTGTATACGTGGTTCTGTGTGTCGCACCTGACACTATTACAGGATTGTGTATCCCTGTCATTGTACACTATCAGTGTCGTCAGGAGTAACCTGTATACATGGTTCTGTGTGTCCCACCTGACACTATTACAGGATTGTGTGTCCCTGTCACTGTACACTATCAGTGTCGTCAGGAGTAACCTGTATAAGTGGTTCTGTGTGTCGCACCTGACACTGTTACAGGATTGTGTGTCCCTGTCACTGTACACTATCAGTGTCGTCAGGAGTAACCTGTATACGTGGTTCTGTGTGTCCCACCTGACACTATTACAGGATTGTGTGTCCCTGTCACTGTACACTATCAGTGTCGTCAGGAGTAATCTGTATACGTGGTTCTGTGTGTCGCACCTGACACTATTACAGGATTGTGTGTCCCTGTCACTGTACACTATCAGTGTCGTCAGGAGTAACCTGTATACGTGGTTCTGTGTGTCGCACCTGACACTAATACAGGATTGTGTATCCCTGTCACTGTACACTATCAGTGTCGTCAGGAGTAACCTGTATACGTGGTTCTGTGTGTCCCACCTGACACTATTACAGGATTGTGTGTCCCTGTCACTGTACACTATCAGTGTCGTCAGGAGTAACCTGTATACGTGGTTCTGTGTGTCGCACCTGACACCATTACAGGATTGTCTGTCACTGTACACTATCAGTGTCGTCAGGAGTAACATATATACGTGGTTCTGTGTGTCGCACCTGACACTATTACAGGATTGTGTGTCCCTGTCACTGTACACTATCAGTGTCGTCAGGAGTAACCTGTATACGTGGTTCTGTGTGTCCCACCTGACACTATTACAGGATTGTGTGTCCCTGTCACTGTACACTATCAGTGTCGTCAGGAGTAACATATATACGTGGTTCTGTGTGTCGCACCTGACACTGTTACAGGATTGTGTGTCCCTGTCACTGTACACTATCAGTGTCGTCAGGAGTAACCTGTATACGTGGTTCTGTGTGTCGTACCTGACACTATTACAGGATTGTGTGTCCCTGTCACTGTACACTATCAGTGTCGTCAGGAGTAACCTGTATACGTGGTTCTGTGTGTCCCACCTGACACTGTTACAGGATTGTGTGTCCCTGTCACTGTACACTATCAGTGTCGTCAGGAGTAACCTGTATACGTGGTTTTGTGTGTCGCACCTGACACCAATACAAGATTGTGTGTCCCTGTCACTGTACACTATCAGTGTCGTCAGGAGTAACCTGTATACGTGGTTCTGTGTGTCCCACCTGACACTATTACAGGATTGTGTGTCCCTGTCACTGTACACTATCAGTGTCGTCAGGAGTAACCTGTATACGTGGTTCTGTGTGTCGCACCTGACACTATTACAGGATTGTGTGTCCCTGTCACTGTACACTATCAGTGTCGTCAGGAGTAACCTGTATACGTGGTTCTGTGTGTCGCACCTGACACTATTACAGGATTGTGTGTCCCTGTCACTGTACACTTTCAGTGTCGTCAGGATTAACCTGTATACGTGGTTCTGTGTGTCCCACCTGACACTATTACAGGATTGTGTATCCCTGTCACTGTACACTATCAGTGTCGTCAGGAGTAACCTGTATACGTGGTTCTGTGTGTCGCACCTGACACTATTACAGGATTGTGTGTCCCTGTCACTGTACACTATCAGTGTCGTCAGGAGTAACCTGTATACGTGGTTCTGTGTGTCGCACCTGACACCATTACAGGATTGTGTGTCCCTGTCACTGTACACTATCAGTGTCGTCAGGAGTAACCTGTATACGTGGTTCTGTGTCGCACCTGACACTGTTACAGGATTGTGTGTCACTGTACACTATCAGTGTCGTCAGGAGTAACCTGTATACGTGGTTCTGTGTGTCCCACCTGACACTATTACATGATTGTGTGTCCCTGTCACTGTACACTATCAGTGTCGTCAGGAGTAACCTGTATACGTGGTTCTGTGTGTCGCACCTGACACTGTTACAGGATTGTGTGTCCCTGTCAATGTACACTATCAGTGTCGTCAGGAGTAACCTGTATACGTGGTTCTGTGTGTCGCACCTGACACTGTTACAGGATTGTGTGTCCCTGTCACTGTACACTATCAGTGTCGTCAGGAGTAACCTGTATAAGTGGTTCTGTGTGTCGCACCTGACACTGTTACAGGATTGTGTGTCCCTGTCACTGTACACTATCAGTGTCGTCAGGAGTAACCTGTATACGTGGTTCTGTGTGTCCCACCTGACACTATTACAGGATTGTGTGTCCCTGTCACTGTACACTATCAGTGTCGTCAGGAGTAATCTGTATACGTGGTTCTGTGTGTCGCACCTGACACTATTACAGGATTGTGTGTCCCTGTCACTGTACACTATCAGTGTCGTCAGGAGTAACCTGTATACGTGGTTCTGTGTGTCCCACCTGACACTATTACAGGATTGTGTGTCCCTGTCACTGTACACTATCAGTGTCGTCAGGAGTAATCTGTATACGTGGTTCTGTGTGTCGCACCTGACACTATTACAGGATTGTGTGTCCCTGTCACTGTACACTATCAGTGTCGTCAGGAGTAACCTGTATATGTGGTTCTGTGTGTCGCACCTGACACTGTTACAGGATTGTGTGTCCCTGTCAATGTACACTATCAGTGTCGTCAGGAGTAACCTGTATACGTGGTTCTGTGTGTCGCACCTGACACTAATACAGGATTGTGTATCCCTGTCACTGTACACTATCAGTGTCGTCAGGAGTAACCTGTATACGTGGTTCTGTGTGTCCCACCTGACACTGTTACAGGATTGTGTGTCACTGTACACTATCAGTGTCGTCAGGAGTAACCTGTATATGTGGTTCTGTGTGTCACACCTGACACTATTACAGGATTGTGTGTCCCTGTCACTGTACACTATCAGTGTAGTCAGGAGTAACTTGTATACGTGGTTCTGTGTGTCGCACCTGACACTATTACAGGATTGTGTGTCCCTGTCACTGTACACTATCAGTGTCGTCAGGAGTAACCTGTATACGTGGTTCTGTGTGTCCCACCTGACACTATTACAGGATTGTGTGTCCCTGTCACTGTACACTATCAGTGTCGTCAGGAGTAACCTATATACGTGGTTCTGTGTGTCGCACCTGACACTATTACAGGATTGTGTGTCACTGTCACTGTACACTATCAGTGTCGTCAGGAGTAACCTGTATACGTGGTTCTGTGTGTCGCACCTGACACTATTACAGGATTGTGTGTCCCTGTCACTGTACACTATCAGTGTCGTCAGGAGTAACCTGTATACGTGGTTCTGTGTCGCACCTGACACTATTACAGGATTGTGTGTCCCTGTCACTGTACACTATCAGTGTCGTCAGGAGTAACCTGTATACGTGGTTCTGTGTGTCGCACCTGACACTATTACAGCATTGTGTGTCCCTGTCACTGTACACTATCAGTGTCGTCAGGAGTAACCTGTATACGTGGTTCTGTGTGTCGCACCTGACACTATTACAGGATTGTGTGTCCCTGTCACTGTACACTATCAGTGTCGTCAGGAGTAACCTGTATACGTGGTTCTGTGTGTCGCACCTGACACTGTTACAGGATTGTGTGTCCCTGTCAATGTACACTATCAGTGTCGTCAGGAGTAACCTGTATACGTGGTTCTGTGTGTCGCACCTGACACTGTTACAGGATTGTGTGTCCCTGTCACTGTACACTATCAGTGTCGTCAGGAGTAACCTGTATACGTGGTTCTGTGTGTCGCACCTGACACTATTACAGGATTGTGTGTCCCTGTCACTGTACACTATCAGTGTCGTCAGGAGTAATCTGTATACGTGGTTCTGTGTGTCGCACCTGACACTATTACAGGATTGTGTGTCCCTGTCACTGTACACTATCAGTGTCGTCAGGAGTAACCTGTATACGTGGTTCTGTGTGTCGCACCTGACACTGTTACAGGATTGTGTGTCACTGTCACTGTACACTATCAGTGTCGTCAGGAGTAACCTGTATACGTGGTTCTGTGTGTCGTACCTGACACTGTTACAGGGTTGTGTGTCTGTCACTGTACACTATCAGTGTCGTCAGGAGTAACCTGTATACGTGGTTCTGTGTGTCCCACCTGACACTATTACAGGATTGTGTGTCCCTGTCACTGTACACTATCAGTGTCGTCAGGAGTAACCTGTATACGTGGTTCTGTGTGTCCCACCTGACACTATTACAGGATTGTGTGTCCCTGTCACTGTACACTATCAGTGTTGTCAGGAGTAACCTGTATACGTGGTTCTGTGTGTCGCACCTGACACTGTTACAGGATTGTGTGTCCCTGTCATTGTACACTATCAGTGTCGTCAGTAGTAACCTGAATACGTGGTTCTGTGTGTCGCACCTGACACTGTTACAGGATTGTGTGTCATTGTACACTATCAGTGTCGTCAGTAGTAACCTGAATACGTGGTTCTGTGTGTCGCACCTGACACTATTACAGGATTGTGTGTCACTGTCACTGTACACTATCAGTGTCGTCAGGAGTAACCTGTATACGTGGTTCTGTGTGTCGTACCTGACACTGTTACAGGATTGTGTGTCACTGTCACTGTACACTATCAGTGTCGTCAGGAGTAACCTGTATACGTGGTTCTGTGTGTCGTACCTGACACTGTTACAGGATTGTGTGTCCCTGTCACTGTACACTATCAGTGTCGTCAGGAGTAACCTGTATACGTGGTTCTGTGTGTCCCACCTGACACTATTACAGGATTGTGTGTCCCTGTCACTGTACACTATCAGTGTTGTCAGGAGTAACCTGTATACGTGGTTCTGTGTGTCGCACCTGACACTGTTACAGGATTGTGTGTCCCTGTCACTGTACACTATCAGTGTCGTCAGGAGTAACCTGTATACGTGGTTCTGTGTGTCCCACCTGACACTATTACAGGATTGTGTGTCCCTGTCACTGTACACTATCAGTGTCGTCAGGAGTAACCTGTATACGTGGTTCTGTGTGTCGCACCTGACACCATTACAGGATTGTGTGTCCCTGTCACTGTACACTATCAGTGTCGTCAGGAGTAACCTGTATACGTGGTTCTGTGTGTCGCACCTGACACTATTACAGGATTGTGTGTCCCTGTCACTGTACACTATCAGTGTCGTCAGGAGTAACCTGTATACGTGGTTCTGTGTGTCCCACCTGACACTATTACAGGATTGTGTGTCCCTGTCACTGTACACTATCAGTGTCGTCAGGAGTAACCTGTATACGTGGTTCTGTGTGTCGCACCTGACACTGTTACAGGATTGTGTGTCCCTGTCATTGTACACTATCAATGTCGTCAGGAGTAACCTGTATACGTGGTTCTGTGTGTCCCACCTGACACTGTTACAGGATTGTGTGTCCCTGTCACTGTACACTATCAGTGTCGTCAGGAGTAACCTGTATACGTGGTTCTGTGTGTCCCACCTGACACTATTACAGGATTGTGTGTCCCTGTCACTGTACACTATCAGTGTCGTCAGGAGTAACCTGTATACGTGGTTCTGTGTGTCGCACCTGACACTGTTACAGGATTGTGTGTCCCTGTCATTGTACACTATCAGTGTCGTCAGGAGTAACCTGTATACGTGGTTCTGTGTGTCGCACCTGACACTATTACAGGATTGTGTGTCCCTGTCACTGTACACTATCAGTGTCGTCAGGAGTAACCTGTATACGTGGTTCTGTGTGTCCCACCTGACACTGTTACAGGATTGTGTGTCCCTGTCACTGTACACTATCAGTGTCGTCAGGAGTAACCTGTATACGTGGTTCTGTGTGTCGCACCTGACACTGTTACAGGATTGTGTGTCCCTGTCATTGTACACTATCAGTGTCGTCAGGAGTAACCTGTATACGTGGTTCTGTGTGTCGCACCTGACACTGTTACAGGATTGTGTGTCCCTGTCACTGTACACTATCAGTGTCATCAGGAGTAACCTGTATACGTGGTTCTGTGTGTCGCACCTGACACTATTACAGCATTGTGTGTCCCTGTCACTGTACACTATCAGTGTCGTCAGGAGTAACCTGTATACGTGGTTCTGTGTGTCCCACCTGACACTGTTACAGGATTGTGTGTCCCTGTCACTGTACACTATCAGTGTCGTCAGGAGTAACCTATATACGTGGTTCTGTGTGTCGCACCTGACACTATTATAGGATTGTGTGTCCCTGTCACTGTACACTATCAGTGTCGTCAGGAGTAACCTGTATACGTGGTTCTGTGTGTCGCACCTGACACTATTACAGGATTGTGTGTCCCTGTCACTGTACACTATCAGTGTCGTCAGGAGTAACCTATATACTTGGTTCTGTGTGTCGCACCTGACACTATTACAGGATTGTGTGTCACTGTACACTATCAGTGTCGTCAGGAGTAACCTGTATACGTGGTTCTGTGTGTCACACCTGACACTGTTACAGGATTGTGTGTCCCTGTCACTGTACACTATCAGTGTCGTCAGGAGTAACCTGTATACGTGGTTCTGTGTGTCCCACCTGACACTGTTACAGGATTGTGTGTCCCTGTCATTGTACACTATCAGTGTCGTCAGTAGTAACCTATATACTTGGTTCTGTGTGTCGCACCTGACACTGTTACAGGATTGTGTGTCCCTGTCACTGTACACTATCAGTGTCGTCAGGAGTAACCTGTATACGTGGTTCTGTGTGTCGTACCTGACACTGTTACAGGATTGTGTGTCACTGTCACTGTACACTATCAGTGTCGTCAGGAGTAACCTGTATACGTGGTTCTGTGTGTCGTACCTGACACTGTTACAGGATTGTGTGTCCCTGTCACTGTACACTATCAGTGTCGTCAGGAGTAACCTGTATACGTGGTTCTGTGTGTCCCACCTGACACTATTACAGGATTGTGTGTCCCTGTCACTGTACACTATCAGTGTTGTCAGGAGTAACCTGTATACGTGGTTCTGTGTGTCGCACCTGACACTGTTACAGGATTGTGTGTCCCTGTCACTGTACACTATCAGTGTCGTCAGGAGTAACCTGTATACGTGGTTCTGTGTGTCCCACCTGACACTATTACAGGATTGTGTGTCCCTGTCACTGTACACTATCAGTGTCGTCAGGAGTAACCTGTATACGTGGTTCTGTGTGTCGCACCTGACACCATTACAGGATTGTGTGTCCCTGTCACTGTACACTATCAGTGTCGTCAGGAGTAACCTGTATACGTGGTTCTGTGTGTCGCACCTGACACTATTACAGGATTGTGTGTCCCTGTCACTGTACACTATCAGTGTCGTCAGGAGTAACCTGTATACGTGGTTCTGTGTGTCCCACCTGACACTATTACAGGATTGTGTGTCCCTGTCACTGTACACTATCAGTGTCGTCAGGAGTAACCTGTATACGTGGTTCTGTGTGTCGCACCTGACACTGTTACAGGATTGTGTGTCTGTCACTGTACACTATCAGTGTCGTCAGGAGTAACCTGTATACGTGGTTCTGTGTGTCCCACCTGACACTATTACAGGATTGTGTGTCCCTGTCACTGTACACTATCAGTGTCGTCAGGAGTAATCTGTATACGTGGTTCTGTGTGTCGCACCTGACACTATTACAGGATTGTGTGTCCCTGTCACTGTACACTATCAGTGTCGTCAGGAGTAACCTGTATACGTGGTTCTGTGTGTCACACCTGACACTATTACAGCATTGTGTGTCCCTGTCATTGTACACTATCAGTGTCGTCAGGAGTAACCTGTATACGTGGTTCTGTGTCGCACCTGACACTGTTACAGGATTGTGTGTCACTGTACACTATCAGTGTCGTCAGGAGTAACCTGTATACGTGGTTCTGTGTGTCGCACCTGACACTATTACAGGATTGTGTGTCCCTGTCACTGTACACTATCAGTGTCGTCAGGAGTAACCTGTATACGTGGTTCTGTGTGTCCCACCTGACACTGTTACAGGATTGTGTGTCCCTGTCACTGTACACTATCAGTGTCGTCAGGAGTAACCTGTATACGTGGTTCTGTGTGTCGCACCTGACACTGTTACAGGATTGTGTGTCCCTGTCACTGTACACTATCAGTGTCATCAGGAGTAACCTGTATACGTGGTTCTGTGTGTCGCACCTGACACTATTACAGCATTGTGTGTCCCTGTCACTGTACACTATCAGTGTCGTCAGGAGTAACCTGTATACGTGGTTCTGTGTGTCCCACCTGACACTGTTACAGGATTGTGTGTCCCTGTCACTGTACACTATCAGTGTCGTCAGGAGTAACCTATATACGTGGTTCTGTGTGTCGCACCTGACACTATTATAGGATTGTGTGTCCCTGTCACTGTACACTATCAGTGTCGTCAGGAGTAACCTGTATACGTGGTTCTGTGTGTCGCACCTGACACTATTACAGGATTGTGTGTCCCTGTCACTGTACACTATCAGTGTCGTCAGGAGTAACCTATATACTTGGTTCTGTGTGTCGCACCTGACACTATTACAGGATTGTGTGTCACTGTACACTATCAGTGTCGTCAGGAGTAACCTGTATACGTGGTTCTGTGTGTCCCACCTGACACTGTTACAGGATTGTGTGTCCCTGTCACTGTACACTATCAGTGTCGTCAGGAGTAACCTATATACTTGGTTCTGTGTGTCCCACCTGACACTGTTACAGGATTGTGTGTCACTGTACACTATCAGTGTCGTCAGGAGTAACCTGTATATGTGGTTCTGTGTGTCCCACCTGACACTATTACAGGATTGTGTGTCCCTGTCACTGTACACTATCAGTGTCGTCAGGAGTAACCTGTATACGTGGTTCTGTGTGTCCCACCTGACACTATTACAGGATTGTGTGTCCCTGTCACTGTACACTATCAGTGTCGTCAGGAGTAACCTGTATACGTGGTTCTGTGTGTCCCACCTGACACTATTACAGGATTGTGTGTCCCTGTCATTGTACACTATCAGTGTCGTCAGGAGTAACCTGTATACGTGGTTCTGTGTGTCGCACCTGACACTATTACAGGATTGTGTGTCCCTGTCACTGTACACTATCAGTGTCGTCAGGAGTAACCTGTATACGTGGTTCTGTGTGTCCCACCTGACACTATTACAGGATTGTGTGTCCCTGTCACTGTACACTATCAGTGTCGTCAGGAGTAACCTGTATACGTGGTTCTGTGTGTCCCACCTGACACTATTACAGGATTGTGTGTCCCTGTCATTGTACACTATCAGTGTCGTCAGGAGTAACCTGTATACGTGGTTCTGTGTGTCGCACCTGACACTATTACAGGATTGTGTGTCCCTGTCACTGTTTTTGAAAGGTTGTAACAAACTTTCGTCCTGTTTTGGTAACATGGCCCCGTTCCATTGAGCCACCATTAGCCGTGATTTACGGGCTGCTCTGAGTGAGTGCAATCATCCTTCTCTGTCAGTAATTTGTAGCACAGATAGGTATCGGGTGGGGTGTTGGCCTGTTTAATTTCTGAGTCTGAATTTGATCAATTTCTACTTGTGCTCAATTATATTCCACTACATTTACATAATTCAACAGATGTTGATATTTTAATGTTTCTGGCATTCACATCTTGGACAGCTGTCTCCGAGCTCAGGGAAAAAGCAAACATTTAGAGTTAAATGCTGAACATATGTTTAAATAACTAATTAGAGGGGAGAAGAAAACTGTGCATTATCCTTTGTAAGGACAATAAGGCGGCACTGCAGGGAGTTTGGGGTGTTGTGGTATGTGGGGAGACTACAGGGAGTGGGGCACTGAGGCAGGAATGAGGGGTGTAATGCTGTAGACAGGCGGCAGTGCCCGGTGTTGGGGGGCACTGAGGCAGGAATGAGGGGTGTAATGCTGTAGACAAGCAGCAGTGCCCGGAGTTTGAGGTGTTGTAGGGTACTGAGGCAGGAATGAGGGGTGTAATGCTGTAGACAGGCAGCAGTGCCCGGTGTTGGGGGGCACTGAGGCAGGAATGAGGGGTGTAATGCTGTAGACAGGCAGCAGTGCCCGGTGTTGGGGGGCACTGAGGCAGGAATGAGGGGTGTAATGCTGTAGACAGGCAGCAGTGCCCGGTGTTGGGGGGCACTGAGGCAGGAATGAGGGGTGTAATGCTGTAGACAGGCAGCAGTGCCCGGTGTTGGGGGGCACTGAGGCAGGAATGAGGGGTGTAATGCTGTAGACAGGCAGCAGTGCCCGGAGTTTGAGGTGTTGTGGGGTACTGAGGCAGGAATGAGGGGTGTAATGCTATAGATTAGCTGTAGTGCCGGGAGTTTGGGGTGTTGTGGGCAGGGCTGTGGAGTCGGTAGATAAATGTTCCGACTCATCGTACTTCTGATGCCGACTCCTCGACTCCGACTCCTCTGTATTAATATGCAAATGTATTTGATACATTCCTTGAAGGAAAGAAAGGCAACATACATATTATTACTACAGAAACTAGAGGCTGGGAAGCCAACAGTCTACTGTACTGAACAGTTTAAGCCAGGCATGTCCAACGTTGGCCCTCCAGATGTTTTGAAAATACACATCCCAGCATGCTTTGCAATAGTTTTAGCAAAACTGTGGCAAAGCATGCTGGGATGTGTAGTTTCACAACATCCGGAGGGCCAATGTTGGACATGCCTGGTTTAAGCAAAGGACAAACACAATGAAAACAAAGTTTTATTTATTTTTTTATTAATTAATTAAATGGCTGGATAGTAGCAGTAGGCATAAACATCAGGAACAGGAACTTTACCAGTTCAAAGATAAAAACCACATTATTTGGTTGTTTTGGGAACAAAAACAATAGGAAAGGTTCAGAAGTGTGGAGCATGAGTTCCGCATGCTTTGTGACGACAACAAAAATCAACGAGCCACAATCTCTGCTGGTTTGCTTGCTCGTCACCGTTCAATTCATGGACATATAGTTACATAGTAGGTAAGGCTGAAAAAAGACTTGCGTCCATCTAGTTCAACCTGGTATAGATATCCATTGCTGATTTGGTAGGTTCTGGTATTTTACAGACAAATTATATTTCTTATTTGTACCCATGGATGTTTTTCTCCAGTAAATGTTTGCCTTGAACTTTGCCTTGAACGCATTTAATGAGCCAGCCGTTACCACCTCTCTGGGAAGAGAGTTCCAGAGTTTGACTGTTCTGACCGTAAAGAAATTCTTTCTTCTTGCTGAATGAAATCTTTTTTCTTCTAATCTATACTCATGCCCTTGTGTCCTAGATTCCTTTCTAGTAGAAAAGAGGGTGTGTGACAGTTCCTTATATTGGCCCTTGATATACTTGTACATGTTGAGCATGTCCCCCCTTAAACGTCTCTTTTCTAATGTAAATAGTCCCAAATTGCTTAATCTCTCCCCGTAGCTTAAATTCTCCATTCCCCTAATAAGCTTTGTTGCTCGCCTTTGGACTTTTTCTAATTCTATGATGTCCTTTTTATAGTGTGGGGCCCAGAACTGTACTCCGTACTCCAGGTGAGGTCTCACCAATGCTTTATATAGTGGCATAATTACCCTTGAGTCCCTAGTTTCCATTCCCCTCTTAATACATGCCAGAATTTTGTTGGCCTGTTTTGTAGCTACATTACAATGGGCACTACATCCTAGTTTGCTGTCTATTTGGACTCCTAGATCCTTTTCAAGTATGGAATTACCCAGTTCCTCTCCGCTAAGGTTGTAACTTGCACACTGGTTGTGTCTCCCAAGGTGCATAACCTTACATTTATCTACATTGAACCTCATCTTCCATTTTTTTGCCCACTCATCTAGAATTGCAAGATCATTTTGAAGCATGGTGACATCTTCTGATGATTTGATGACTTTGCTAAGTTTTGTATCGTCCGCAAAGATGGATACATTGCTGAGTAACCCTATCCCAATATCGTTAATAAAAATGTTAAACAAAATGGGCCCCAAAACCGAACCCTGGGGCACTCCACTTAGTACCGGTATCATATCTGATACGGCACCATTCACAACCACTCTTTGTTCTCTATTACATAGCCAATTCCCTACCCATCTGCAGATATTTTCACCCAATCCTAGGTTCTCCATTTTATTAATCAATCTCTTGTGTGGGACAGTATCAAATGCTTTAGCGAAATCTAGGAAAATCACATCTACAGCATTTCCATTATCGAGGTTTTTACTAACCTCTTCATAGAACCCTAGTAGATTAGTTTGGCATGAACGATTTTTCACGAACCCATGTTGGTTAGTACTGAGTAGACGGTGATTATCTAAATATTCCTGGATACCATCCCTTAAAAATCCTTCAAATAGTTTACCCACAATTGATGTTAAACTAACGGGTCTGTAATTAGCGGGATCTTCCTTTTTTCCTTTTTTGAATTTTGGCACTACCTCTGCTATTCTCCAATCTTTTGGTACTATACCTGACGATAGTGACTTGCTAAAGATATAATGTAGGGGGGTAGCTAGTTCATCCCTTAATTCCATTAATACCCTTGGATGAATCCCATCTGGCCCTGGTGATTTATTTGTTTTGAGTTTGCTTAGCCTCAGTATTATTTCCTTCGGCGTGAAATCCACAATGAGATCTGGCTTATTTGTCCCGTTTGTGGTAAATGTTCGTTCCACAGTCTGCTCTCCCTTACCGAATTTCTTTACCGAATCGTTACTGGAGACAGAAAGGAACGATTTCTTTACCGAATCGTTACTGGAGACAAAAAATGGTGTCTGTACATCAATATGAACCAGCGTAAGGAATGGCTTAGCCAAGGTAAACAAACGACCATCCGCGTAAAAAGATGTTGTGCGTATGGTGGGAGAGCTCGGTTGAATGAATTTTTCGAGTCTACACCAGGTGATTTCTACCACCGAGGTATTGAAAACCTTATTGAACGTTGGAAATAAGTTGTAAACCACAAGGGAGAATACATTTATAAGTATTGGTGCTCCGAATTGTGCGTTGCATGCCATATAGTGAAGCACATGAAAAGCATGCTTTTTCACGGTCACTTAACGTGTTCGTTTTGCGGTTACGTGAGGCACTGAATGCATTGGTCTTTATACTTACAGTAGAGAAGTCATTAATTATAATTGTCGGAGTCTGTGCATTGTTTGCCGACTCCGACTCCAGGTACTCGAAATTGACTCCGACTCCACAGCCCTGGTTGTGGGGCACTGAGGCAGGAATGAGGGGTGTAATGCTATAGATAAGCTGTAGTGCTGGGAGTTTGGGGTGTTGGGGGACACTGAGGCAGGAATGAGGGGTGTAATGCTATAGATTAGCTGTAGTGCCTGCAGTTTGGGGTGTTGTGGGGCACTGAGGCAGGAATGAGGGGTGTAATGCTATAGATAGATAAGCTGGAGTTTGGGCTGTTGGGGGGCACTCAGGCAGGAATGAGGGGTGTAATGCTATAGATAAGTGGCAGTTCCCTAGTTTGGGGTGTTGGGGGGCACTGAGGCAGGAATGAGGGGTGTAATGCTGTAGACAGGCAGCAGTGCCCTGAGTTTGGGGTGTTGTGGGGCACTGAGGCAGGAATGAGGGGTGTAATACTATAGATAAGTGGCAGTGCCGGAGTTTGGGGTGTTGGGGGGCACTGAGGCAGGAATGAGGGGTGTAATGCTGTAGACAGGCAGCAGTGCCCTGAGTTTGGGGTGTTGTGGGGCACTGAGGCAGGAATGAGGGGTGTAATACTATAGATAAGTGGCAGTGCCGGAGTTTGGGGTGTTGGGGGGCACTGAGGCAGGAATGAGGGGTGTAATGCTGTAGACAGGCAGCAGTGCCCTGAGTTTGGGGTGTTGTGGGGCACTGAGGCAGGAATGAGGGGTGTAATACTATAGATAAGTGGCAGTGCCGGAGTTTGGGGTGTTGGGGGGCACTAAGGCAGGAATGATGGGTGTAATGCTGTAGACAGGCAGCAGTGCCCAGAGTTTGCGGTGTTGTGGGGCACTGAGGCAGGAATGAGTGGTGTAATACTATAGATAAGTGGCAGTGCCAGAGTTTGGGGTGTTGTGGGGCACTTAGGCAGGAATGAGGGGTGTAATGCTATAGATTAGCTGTAGTGCCGGGAGTTTGGGGTGTTGTGGGGCACTGAGGCAGGAATGAGGGGTGTAATGCTATAGATAAGCTGGAGTTTGGGGTGTTGGGGGGCACTCAGGCAGGAATAAGGGGTGTAATGCTATAGATAAGCGGCAGTGCCGGAGTTTGGGGTGTTGGGGGGCACTGAGGCAGGAATGAGGGGTGTAATACTATAGATAAGTGGCAGTGCCGGAGTTTGGGGTGTTGTGGGGCACTGAGGCAGGAATGAGGGGTGTAATACTATAGATTAGTGGCAGGCCCGGAGTTTGGGGTGTTGGGGGGCACTGAGGCAGGAATGAGGGGTGTAATGCTGTAGACAGGCAGCAGTGCCCGGAGTTTGGGGTGTTGTGGGGCACTGAGGCAGGAATGAGGGGTGTAATACTATAGATAAGTGGCAGTGCCGGAGTTTGGGGTGTTGTGGGGCACTGAGGCAGGAATGAGGGGTGTAATACTATAGATTAGTGGCAGTGCCGGAGTTTGGGGTGTTGTGGGGCACTGAGGCAGGAATGATGTGTCCCCGTCACCTGCCCTGTGCAGAGTGATACCAGCAGCCTGCTCGGCCTGATTCCATATGAATGCTGCACTGTGGAATTAATGGGCAGCCTCCCGCCCCCCTTCCTCTCTGACACATGCAGTCCGGCCCCACTGCTGCCCAGCTGATGCCCTGTCCCTGCTTATATCTCTCTTATTGACAATGAGCGTTGTTGCCAAACGCCAGGGACCATAGTCACATCTGCTTGTTTCCCGAGCTTGTCTGGCTGTGCTGGGAAACACGTGGTGTCCAGAGGGCAGCTACAACTAATCCTCTCAAAGTCTTCTCCTTCCAAATGCATAAAGTGGGCGTCAGATTCCTGTTGTCTCTGATTCCATGTGACACGGTTTACTCTCGTCCCTGTCGCTGCCCAATCCTACGCCAAGTGTCCAGGCAAGGTGTGCGTCAGAGTGCGATGCCGTTACCCTGCGTGTGTCTGCTCCCAGATGTGGCTGATCTGCAGGAGACTCTTACCTCCTGCTTCCCTTCCAGGTGCCATAGGGCAGGGCTTTTCTCTTGGCATACTGCGGTGGCATATCACAGGCACAGACCAATATTATCTGGGATTGGGAAGTCCCTCACAAAGAGTGCGGTGCGCTCAACCATACAGAGCGATGCAGAGGGGGAGAGCAATGCAGGGAGCGATGCAGAGAGAGGGAGAGCGATGGAGGGAGAGAGGGAGAGCGATGGAGGGAGAGGGGGAGAGCGATGGAGGGAGAGGGGGAGAGCGATGGAGGGAGAGGGGGAGAGCGATGGAGGGAGAGGGGGAGAGCGATGGAGGGAGAGGGGGAGAGCGATGGAGGGAGAGGGGGAGAGCGATGGAGGGAGAGGGGGAGAGCGATGGAGGGAGAGGGGGAGAGAGCGATGGAGGGAGAGGGGGAGAGCGCGATGCAGGGAGAGGGGGAGAGCGCGATGCAGGGAGAGGGGGAGAGCGCGATGCAGGGAGAGGGGGAGAGCGCGATGCAGGGAGAGGGGGAGAGCGCGATGCAGGGAGAGGGGGAGAGCGCGATGCAGGGAGAGGGGGAGAGCGCGATGCAGGGAGAGGGGGAGAGCGCGATGCAGGGAGAGGGGGAGAGAGCGATGCAGGGAGGGATAGGGGGAGAGAGCGATGGAGGGAGAGGGGGAGAGCGCGATGCAGGGGAGGGAGAGGGGGAGAGCGCGATGCAGGGAGGGAGAGGGGGAGAGCGCGATGCAGGGAGGGAGAGGGGGAGAGCGCGATGCAGGGAGGGATAGGGGGAGAGAGCGATGGAGGGAGAGGGGGAGAGAGCGATGCAGGGAGGGATAGGGGGAGAGAGCGATGGAGGGAGAGGGGGAGGGGTCTTTTCTCTTGGCATACTGCGGTGGCATATCACAGGCACAGACCAATATTATCTGGGATTGGGAAGTCCCTCACAAAGAGTGCGGTGCACTCAACCATACAGAGCGATGCGGGGAGGGGGAGAGCGATGCGGGGAGGGGGAGAGCGATGCGGGGAGGGTGAGGGGGAGAGCTATGCAGCGAGAGAGAGGGGGAGAGCGATGTAGGGAGGATGATGGAGAGGGGGAGAGCGATGCAGCGGGGGAGAGTGATGGAGAGTGATGCGGAGAGGGGGAGGGCGATGTAGGGAGGGAGAGAGCTATGCAGCGAGGGAGAGGGGAAGAGCGATGTAGGGAGGATGCTGGAGAGGGGGGAAGCGATGTAGGGAGGATGATGTAGGTAGAGAGGGAGAGAGCGATGTAGGTTAGGGAGAGGGGGAGAGCGATGCAGGGATGATGATGCAGGGAGGGAGATAGTGCTGTAGGGAGGGTGATGGAGAAGGGGGAGAGCGATGTAGGGAGGGTGAAGTAGGGAGAGAGAGAGCGAGCGATGTAGGGAGGATACTAAAGAGGGGGAGAGCGCTGTATGGAGTGAGAGCGATGTAGGGAGGATACTGAAGAGGGGGAGTGCTATATAGGGAGGATACTAAAGAGGGGGAGAGCGCTGTAGGGAGGGAGAGAGCGATGTAGGGAGGATACTGAAGAGGGGGAGAGCACTGTAGGGAGGATACTGAAGAGGGGGAGAGCGCTGTAGGGAGGGAGAGAGCGATGTAGGGAGGATACTGAAGAGGGGGAGAGCACTGTAGGGAGGATACTGAAGAGAGGGAGAGCGCTGTAGGGAGGGAGAGAGCGATGTAGGTGAGGGTGAGGGGGTGCCGGAGGACTCACCAGCAGTCGGGAGTCCGACAGGTATTACCCTGACATTGGAATCCCGACTGCTAAAAGCCCGACACACGGGCAGTGAGTATTCTCACTCGTGGGGGTCCCCATAAAGGAAGAATAAAATAGGTGGCGAGCGTAGCAAGTGACTGTGCCCGCAGCGAGCCTGCAAGGGGCATTCATGCGCTCCCCCCGAAGTCGAAATTCCGACGTCGGGCAAATGACTGTCGGAATCCCAACTCTCAGGGTGCTATACCACACCCAGGGTGATGTAGGGAGGTTGAGAGTGATGTAGGGAGGGAGAGATCACTGGAGATAGGTAGAGAGCAAGGGAGGGAGGAAGTAAGAGAGAGCGATGGAGGGACGGAGAGAGCGATGGAGGGAGCGGGAGATAAAGCAAGAGAGCACTAGAGAGAGTGCGATACAGACAGACTGATACAGAGACCTATAGAACGTTCAGCAGGCTGTCTGTGTGACCCTGCCTCTTTGTAGTGTCATGTGCAGTCTATATACAGTATTTAGGAGGGGGTAGGGGTGTAAGCTCATGGTGCTGGATGACACTGCTGTGCTTTGCAGAGACAAATGATTCATTTCTGATAAAGGAACACGGCTGCCTGTCAGACATACATTGATTTTAAATTAAAAAGTAACTGCTATGTTTTACATGAGGGGTGACAACAGTAACAGAGTGGTCCTTACTTAATGTTATTACAAGCGTCTGTAGGGCTCCTGCGCCTCACACCGGCCTGAGTGCTAGAATAGGACTGATCAATAATCTAGATATCTCAATGCAGCCTAGCAGATAATCAATTCCTGGTAGAATTACTCAGGCAGGGCGAGCTGTTACTTGTAATGCGGGTCCTGGGGTTCAATTGGCTGACTGTATTCATTTCTATTTCTTATCCTCCTCACGTGCTTGCGTGGCGTGATGAATGATGATGCTGTAGTGACAGGCGGATGTAAAACACAAAGGTAGCGAGATGCCAGCAGTCACACTAAAAGGCCTAATTACCATAGTGCACTAACCAATCAGGTAATGGCTTTCATTATTCTGCCGAGATGGCTAAACACTGGGGTCTGATTGGTTACAACATTCCATCGGCCATCGTTACTATCAGCGCAGTCTGCTCAGTATACAGCCTCAGTCACACGCAGTATACAGGTGTCACATCACTTAGCGCAGTCTGCTCCGTATACAGCCTCAGTCACACGCAGTATACAGGTGTCACATCACTCAGCGCAGTCTGCTCCGTATACAGCCTCAGTCACACCCAGTATACAGGTGTCACATATCACATCACTCAGCCTAGTCTGCTCCGTATACAGCCTCAGTCACACGCAGTATACAGGTGTCACATATCACATCACTCAGCGCAGTCTGCTCCGTATACAGCTTCAGTCACACACAGTATACAGGTGTCACATCACTCAGCACAGTCTGTTCCGTATACAGCCTCAGTCACACGCGGTATACAGGTGTCACATATCCCATCACTCAGCACAGTCTGCTCCTTATACAGCCTCAGTCACACGCGGTATACAGGTGTCACATATCCCATCACTCAGCGCAGTCTGCTCCGTATACAGACTCAGTCACACGCGGTATACAGGTGTCACATATCACATCACTCAGTGCAGTCTGCTCCGTATACAGCCTCAGTCACACGCGGTATACAGGTGTCACATTTCCCATCACTCAGCGCAGTCTGCTCCGTATACAGCCTCAGTCACACACACTATACATCACTCAGCGCAGTCTGCTCCGTATACAGCCTCAGTCGCACGAAGTATACAGGTGTCACATATCACATCACTCAGCGCAGTCTGCTCTGTATACAGCCTCAGTCACACGAAGTATACAGGTGTCACATATCACATCACTCAGCGCAGTCTGCTCCGTATACAGCCTCAGTCACACGCAGTATACAGGTGTCACATTTCCCATCACTCAGCGCAGTCTGCTCCGTATACAGCCTCAGTCACACACACTATACATCACTCAGCGCAGTCTGCTCCGTATACAGCCTCAGTCGCACGAAGTATACAGGTGTCACATATCACATCACTCAGCGCAGTCTGCTCTGTATACAGCCTCAGTCACACGAAGTATACAGGTGTCACATATCACATCACTCAGCGCAGTCTGCTCCGTATACAGCCTCAGTCACACGCAGTATACAGGTGTCACATATCACATCACTCAGCGCAGTCTGCTCTGTATACAGCCTCAGTCACATGCAGTATATAGGTGTCACACATCACATCACTCAGCGCAGTCTGCTCCGTATACAGCCTCAGTCACACGCAGTATACAGGTGTCACATATCCCATCACTCAGCACAGTCTGTTCCGTATACAGCCTCAGTCACACGCGATATACAGGTGTCACACATCCCATCACTCAGCACAGTCTGCTCCGTATACAGCCTCAGTCACACGCGGTATACAGGTGTCACATATCACATCACTCAGCGCAGTCTGCTCCGTATACAGCCTCAGTCACACGCGGTATACAGGTGTCACACCTCCCATCACTCAGCACAGTCTGCTCCGTATACAGCCTCAGTCACACGCGGTATACAGGTGTTAAATATCACATCACTCAGCACAGTCTGCTCCGTATACAGCCTCAGTCACACACAGTATACAGGGGTCACATATCACATCACTCAGCGCAGTCTGCTCCGTATACAGCCTCAGTCACACACAGTATACAGGTGTCACATATCACATCACTCAGCGCAGTCTGCTCCGTATACAGCCTCAGTCACACGCAGTATACAGGTGTCACATATCACATCACTCAGCGCAGTCTGCTCCTTATACAGCCTCACACGCAGTATACAGGTGTCACATCACTCAGCGCAGTCTGCTTCGTATACAGCCTCAGTCACATGCAGTATACAGGTGTCACCTATCACATCACTCAGCGCAGTCTGCTCCGTATACAGATTCAGTCACACGCAGTATACAGATGTCACATCTCTCAGCGCAGTCTGCTCCGTATACAGCCTCAGTCACGCGCAGTATGCAGGTGTCACATATCCCATCACTCAGCGCAGTCTGCTCCGTATACACCCTCAGTCACACGCAGTATACAGGTGTCACATATCCCATCACTCAGCACAGTCTGCTCCGTATACAGCCTCAGTGACACGCGGTATACAGGTATCACATATCACATCACCCAGCGCAGTCTGCTCTGTATACAGCCTCAATCACACGCAGTATACAGGTGTCACATATCACATCACTCAGCGCAGTCTGCTCCGTATACAGCCTCAGTCACACGCAGTATACAGGTGTCACATATCCCATCACTCAGCACAGTCTGTTCCGTATACAGCCTCAGTCACACGTGGTATACAGGTGTCACACATCCCATCACTCAGCACAGTCTGCTCCGTATACAGCCTCAGTCACACGCGGTATACAGGTGTCACATATCCCATCACTCAGCGCAGTCTGCTCCGTATACAGCCTCAGTCACACACGGTATACAGGTGTCACATATCCCATCACTCAGCGCAGTCTGCTCCGTATACAGCCTCAGTCACACGCGGTATACAGGTGTCACATATCACATCACTCAGCGCAGTCTGCTCTGTATACAGCCTGTCACACGCAGTATACAGGTGTCACATATCACATCACTCAGCGCAGTCTGCTCCGTATACAGCCTCAGTCACACGCGGTATACAGGTGTCACACCTCTCATCACTCAGCGCAGTCTGCTCTGTATACAGCCTGTCACACGCAGTATACAGGTGTCACATATCACATCACTCAGCGCAGTCTGCTCCGTATACAGCCTCAGTCACACGCGGTATACAGGTGTCACACCTCCCATCACTCAGCACAGTCTGCTCCGTATACAGCCTCAGTCACACGCGGTATACAGGTGTTAAATATCACATCACTCAGCACAGTCTGCTCCGTATACAGCCTCAGTCACACACAGTATACAGGGGTCACATATCACATCACTCAGCGCAGTCTGCTCCGTATACAGCCTCAGTCACACACCGTATACAGGGGTCACATATCACATCACTCAGCGCAGTCTGCTCCGTATACAGCCTCAGTCACACACAGTATACAGGTGTCACATATCATCACTCAGCGCAGTCTGCTCCGTATACAGCCTCACACGCAGTATACAGGTGTCACATCACTCAGCGCAGTCTGCTTCGTATACAGCCTCAGTCAAGTGCAGTATACAGGTGTCACCTATCACATCACTTAGCGCAGTCTGCTCCGTATACAGATTCAGTCACACGCAGTATACAGATGTCACATCTCTCAGCGCAGTCTGCTCCGTATACAGCCTCAGTCACACGCAGTATGCAGGTGTCACATATCCCATCACTCAGCGCAGTCTGCTCCGTATACAGCCTCAGTCACACGCAGTATACAGGTGTCACATATCCCATCACTCAGCACAGTCTGCTCCGTATACAGCCTCAGTGACACGCGGTATACAGGTATCACATATCACATCACCCAGCGCAGTCTGCTCTGTATACAGCCTCAATCACACGCAGTATACAGGTGTCACATATCACATCACTCAGCGCAGTCTGCTCAGTATACAGCCTCAGTCACACGCAGTATACAGGTGTCACATATCCCATCACTCAGCACAGTCTTTTCCGTATACAGCCTCAGTCACACGCGGTATACAGGTGTCACACATCCCATCACTCAGCACAGCCTGCTCCGTATACAGCCTCAGTCACACGCGGTATACAGGTGTCACATATCCCATCACTCAGCGCAGTCTGCTCCGTATACAGCCTCAGTCACACGCGGTATACAGGTGTCACATATCCCATCACTCAGCGCAGTCTGCTCCGTATACAGCCTCAGTCACACGCGGTATACAGGTGTCACATATCACATCACTCAGCGCAGTCTGCTCTGTATACAGCCTGTCACACGCAGTATACAGGTGTCACATATCACATCACTCAGCGCAGTCTGCTCCGTATACAGCCTCAGTCACACGCGGTATACAGGTGTCACACCTCCCATCACTCAGCACAGTCTGCTCCGTATACAGCCTCAGTCACACGCGGTATACAGGTGTTAAATATCACATCACTCAGCACAGTCTGCTCCGTATACAGCCTCAGTCACACACAGTATACAGGGGTCACATATCACATCACTCAGCGCAGTCTGCTCCGTATACAGCCTCAGTCACACACAGTATACAGGTGTCACATATCACATCACTCAGCGCAGTCTGCTCCGTATACAGCCTCAGTCACACACAGTATACACGTGTCACCTATCACATCACTCAGCGCAGTCTGCTCCGTATACAGCCTCACACGCAGTATACAGGTGTCACATCACTCAGCGCAGTCTGCTTCGTATACAGCCTCAGTCACATGCAGTAAACAGGTGTCACCTATCACATCACTCAGCGCAGTCTGCTCCGTATACAGATTCAGTCACACGCAGTATACAGATGTCACATCTCTCAGCGCAGTCTGCTCCGTATACAGCCTCAGTCACACGCAGTATACAGGTGTCACATATCCCATCACTCAGCGCAGTCTGCTCCGTATACAGCCTCAGTCACACGCAGTATACAGGTGTCACATATCCCATCACTCAGCACAGTCTGCTCCGTATACAGCCTCAGTGACACGCGGTATACAGGTATCACATATCACATCACCCAGCGCAGTCTGCTCTGTATACAGCCTCAATCACACGCAGTATACAGGTGTCACATATCACATTACTCAGCGCAGTCTGCTCCGTATACATCCTCAGTCACACGCAGTATACAGGTGTCACATATCACATTACTCAGCGCAGTCTGCTCCGTATACATCCTCAGTCACACTCGGTATACAGGTGTCACATATCACATCACTCAGTGCAGTCTGCTCCGTATACAGCCTCAGTGACACGCGGTATACAGGTGTCACATATCACATCACCCAGCGCAGTCTCCTCTGTATACAGCCTCAGTCACACGCAGTATACAGGTGTCACATATCCCATCCCTCAGCGCAGTCTGCTCCGTATACAGCCTCAGTCACACGAAGTATACAGGTGTCACATATCTCATCACTCATCGCAGTCTGCTCTGTATACAGCCTCAGTCACACGAAGTATACAGGTGTCACATATCACATCACTCAGCGCAGTCTGCTCTGTATACAGCCTCAGTCACATGCAGTATATAGGTGTCACATATCACATCACTCAGCGCAGTCTGCTCCGTATACAGCCTCAGTCACACGCAGTATACAGGTGTCACATATCCCATCCCTCAGCGCAGTCTGCTCCGTATACAGCCTGAGTCACACGCAGTATACAGGTGTCACATATCCCATCCCTCAGCGCAGTCTGCTCCGTATACAGCCTCAGTCACACGCAGTATACAGGTGTCACGTATCCCATCACTCAGCGCAGTCTGCTCCGTATACAGCCTTAGTCACACGCAGTATACAGTTGTCACATATCACATCACTCAGCGCAGTCTGCTCCGTATACAGCTTCAGTCACACACAGTATACAGGTGTCACATCACTCAGCACAGTCTGTTCCGTATACAGCCTCAGTCACACGCGGTATACAGGTGTCACACATCCCATCACTCAGCACAGTCTGCTCCGTATACAGCCTCCGTCACACGCGGTATACAGGTGTCACATATCCCATCACTCAGCGCAGTCTGCTCCGTATACAAACTCAGTCACACGCGGTATACAGGTGTCACATATCACATCACTCAGCGCAGTCTGCTCCGTATACAGCCTGTCACACGAAGTATACAGGTGTCACATATCACATCACTCAGCGCAGTCTGCTCCGTATACAGCCTCAGTCACACGCGGTATACAGGTGTCACATATCACATCACTCAGCGCAGTCTGCTCTGTATACAGCCTCAGTCACATGCAGTATATAGGTGTCACATATCACATCACTCAGCGCAGTCTGCTCTGTATACAGCCTCAGTCACACGCAGTATACAGGTGTCACATATCCCATCACTCAGCACAGTCTGTTCCGTATACAGCCTCAGTCACACGCGGTATACAGGTGTCACACATCCCATCACTCAGCATAGTCTGCTCTGTATACAGCCTCAGTCACACGCGGTATACAGGTGTCACATATCCCATCACTCAGCGCAGTCTGCTCCGTATACAGCCTCAGTCACACGCTGTATACAGGTGTCACATATCACATCACTCAGCGCAGTCTGCTCTGTATACAGCCTCAGTCACACGCAGTATACAGGTGTCACATATCACATCACTCAGCGCAGTCTGCTCCGTGTACAGCCTCAGTCACACGCGGTATACAGGTGTCACACCTCCCATCACTCAGCATAGTCTGCTCCGTATACAGCCTCAGTCACACACAGTATACAGGGGTCACATATCACATCACTCAGCGCAGTCTGCTCCGTATACAGCCTCAGTCACACACAGTATACAGGTGTCACATATCACATCACTCAGCGCAGTCTGCTCCGTATACAGCCTCAGTCACACACAGTATACACGTGTCACCTATCACATCTCTCAGCGCAGTCTGCTCCGTATACAGCCTCACACGCAGTATACAGGTGTCACATCACTCAGCGCAGTCTGTTTCGTATACAGCCTCAGTCACATGCAGTATACAGGTGTCACATATCCCATCACTCAGAGCAGTCTGCTCCGTATACAGCCTCAGTCACACGCAGTATACAGGTGTCACCTATCACATCACTCAGCGCAGTCTGCTCCGTATACAGCCTCAGTCACATGCGGTATACAGGTGTCACATATCCCATCACTCAGCGCAGTCTGCTCCGTATACAGCCTCAGTCACACGCGGTATACAGGTGTCACACATCCCATCACTCAGCACAGTCTGCTCCGTATACAGCCTCAGTCACACGCGGTATACAGGTGTCACATATCCCATCACTCAGCGAAGTCTGCTCCGTATACAGCCTCAGTCACACGCGGTATACAGGTGTCACATATCCCATCACTCAGCGCAGTCTGCTCCGTATACAGCCTCAGTCACACACAGTATACAGGTGTCACATCACTCAGCGCAGTCTGCTCCGTATACAGCCTCAGTCACATGCAGTATACAGGTGTCACATATCACATCACATCACTCGGCACAGTCTGCTCCGTATACAGCCTCAGTCACACACAGTATACAGGGGTCACATATCACATCACTCAGCGCAGTCTGCTCCGTATACAGCCTCAGTCACACACAGTATACAGGGGTCACATATCACATCACTCAGCGCAGTCTGCTCCGTATACAGCCTCAGTCACACACAGTATACAGGTGTCACATATCACATCACTCAGCGCAGTCTGCTCCGTATACAGCCTCAGTCACACACAGTATACACGTGTCACCTATCACATCACTCAGCGCAGTCTGCTCCGTATACAGCCTCAGTCACACACAGTATACACGTGTCACCTATCACATCACTCAGCGCAGTCTGCTCCGTATACAGCCTCAGTCACACACGGTATACAGGTGTCACATATCACATCACTCGGCACAGTCTGCTCCGTATACAGCCTCAGTCACATGCAGTACACAGGTGTCAAATATCCCGTCACTCAGCGCAGTCTGCTCCGTATACAGCCTCAGTCACACACAGTATACAGGTGTCACATCACATCACTCAGCACAGTCTGCTCTGTATACAGCCTCAGTCACATACGGTATACAGGTGTCACATATCACATCACTCAGCGCAGTCTGCTCCGTATACAGCCTCAGTCACACACAGTATACAGGTGTCACATATCACATCACTCAGCGCAGTCTGCTCCGTATACAGCCTCAGTCACACACGGTATACAAGTGTCACATATCACATCACTCAGCACAGTCTGCTCCGTATACAGCCTCAGTCACACGCAGTATACAGGTGTCGCATATCACATCACAGTCTGCTCTGTATACAGCCTCAGTCACACACAGTATACAGGTGTCACATATCACATCACTCAGCACAGTCTGCTCCGTATACAGCCTCAGTCACACGCGGTATACAGGTGTCACATATCACATCACTCAGCGCAGTCTGCTCCGTATACAGCCCCAGTCACCCGCAGTATACAGGTGTCACATATCACATCACTAAGCCCAGTCTGCTCCGTATACAGCCCCAGTCACACACAGTATACAGGTGTCACATATCACATCACTCAGCCCAGTCTGCTCCGTATACAGCCTCAGTCACACACAGTATACAGGTGTCACATATCCCATCACTCAGCGCAGTCTGCTCCGTATACAGCCTCAGTCACACACAGTATACAGGTATCACATATCACATCACTCAGCACAGTCTGCTCCATATACAGCCTCAGTCACATACAGTATACAGGTGTCACATATCACATCACTCAGCGCAGTCTGCTCCGTATACAGCCTCGGTCACACGTAGTATACAGGTGTCACATATCGCATCACTCAGCGCAGTCTGCTCCGTATACAGCCTCAGTCACACACGGTATACAAGTGTCACATATCACATCACTCAGCACAGTCTGCTCCGTATACAGCCTCAGTCACACGCAGTATACAGGTGTCGCATCACTCAGCGCAGTCTGCTCCGTATATAGCCTCAGTCACACGCAGTATACAGGTGTCACATATCACATCACTCAGCGCAGTCTGCTCCGTAGACAGCCTCAGTCACATACAGTATACAGGTTTCACATATCACATCACTCAGCGCAGTCTGCTCTGTATACAGCCTCAGTCACACACGGTATACAGGCGTCACATCCTCAGTGCAGTCTGCTCCGTATACAGCCTCAGTCACACACAGTATACAGGTGTCACATATCACATCACTCAGCACAGTCTGCTCCGTATACAGCCTCAGTCACACACAGTATACAGGTGTCACATATCACATCACCCAGCGCAGTCTGCTTCGTATACAGCCTCAGTCACACGTAGTATACAGGTGTCCCATATCACATCACTCAGCGCAGTCTGCTCCGTATACAGCCTCAGTCACATACAGTATACAGGTGTCACATATCACATCACTCAGCGCAGTCTGCTCCGTATACAGCCTTAGTCACACACAGTATACAGATGTCACATATCGCATCACTCAGCGCAGTCTGCTCAGTATACAGCCTCACTCACACGCAGTATACAGGCTTCACATACCTCAGTGCAGTCTGCTCCGTATACAGCCTCAGTCACACGCGGCATACAGGTGTCACATATCACATCACTCAGCGCAGTCTGCTCCGTATACAGCCTCAGTCACACGCAGTATACAGGTGTCACATATCACATCACTCAGCACAGTCTGCTCCGTATACAGCCTCAGTCACACACACAGTATACAGGTGTCACACCTCCCATCACTCAGCACAGTCTGCTCCGTATACAGCCTCAGTCACACGCAGTATACAGGTGTCACATATCACATCACTCAGCGCAGTCTGCTCTGTATACAGCCTCAGTCACACGTGGTATACAGGTGTCGCATATCCCATCACTCAGCGCAGTCTGCTCCGTATACAGCCTCAGACACACGCGGTAATGCTGCTCAGTCACACGCGGTATACAGGCGTCACATCCCTCAGTGCAGTCTGCTCCGTATACAGCCTCAGTCACACGCGGTAATGCTGCTCAGTCACACGCGGTATACAGGTGTCACATATCACATCACTCAGCACAGTCTGCTCCGTATACAGCCTCAGTCACACGCAGTATACAGGTGTCACATATCACATCACTCAGCGCAGTCTGCTCTGTATACAGCCTCAGTCACACGTGGTATACAGGTGTCGCATATCCCATCACTCAGCGCAGTCTGCTCCGTATACAGCCTCAGACACACGCGGTAATGCTGCTCAGTCACACGCGGTATACAGGCGTCACATCCCTCAGTGCAGTCTGCTCCGTATACAGCCTCAGTCACACGCGGTAATGCTGCTCAGTCACACGCGGTATACAGGTGTCACATATCCCATCACTCAGCGCAGTCTGCTCCGTATACAGCCTCAGTCACACGCGGTAATGCTGCTCAGTCACACGCGGTATACAGGCGTCACATCCCTCAGTGCAGTCTGCTCCGTATACAGCCTCAGTCACACGCGGTAATGCTGCTCAGTCACACGCGGTATACAGGCGTCACATCCCTCAGTGCAGTCTGCTCCGTATACAGCCTCAGTCACACGCGGTATACAGGTGTCACATATCACATCACTCAGCACAGTCTGCTCCGTATACAGCCTCAGTCACACACAGTATACTGGTGTCACATATCCCATCACTCAGCGCAGTCTGCTCCGTCTACAGCCTCAGTCACACGCAGTATACAGGTGTCACATATCACATCACTCAGCGCAGTCTGCTCCGTATACAGCCTCAGTCACACGCGGTATACAGGTCTCACATATCCAGGGCCGGTGCAAGGCACCGGAGCGCCCCAGGCGAGTCGGGCTGGGGGCGCCCCGGTGCCGGGGGGGGGGGCAATAGTAACTATGCCTGTATAAGTTTCGCTGCACAGACTCCACCCCCTCACCTTGTTACTCAGAGAATACAGGCTCCTTGTCTCCTTAGGCGCTGTCTAAATCTGGCGGCGGAGGCAGCGGGGGTCCCTGCAGTCTATTAAAAATCATGAGCGCTATCCGCCGGGCTATGCGGAAGCGCTTCTAGTGTGAAAACACTGGCAGCACGCTGATTGGCTGCCAGAGTTTTCACACTAGAAGCGCTTCCGCATAGCCCGGCGGATAGCGCTCGTGATTTTTAATAGACTGCAGGGACCCCCGCTGCCTCCGCCGCCAGCTTTAAATAGACAGCGCCGTAGCTAGGACAGGTACCCGGGCGGCATTTTCCGCCCTCCAGTGGCCGGCGCCCTAGGCAAATGCCTAGGTTTGCCTAGTGGTGGCGCCGGCCCTGCACATATCACATCACTCAGCGCAGTCTGCTGCATATACAGCCTCAGTCACACACAGTATAATCCTGCCCCGTATACCTTATTCCCACCCTTTTCGCATGAGCCCGCAGACCACCGTGTGGCAGTCCTTTGAGGAAGTTTGTGAGCACAATTGAATAAGACATTAAAAATTAAATGGCAAATAAAATAATTTGGTGTCCTTTAACCCCTTCCCGACATATGACGTACATTTACGTCATATGTCGGGTGCGGGGGAATCAAGCCAGCTCACGGAGTGAGCTGGCTTGACAGAGAGCAGGTAATGGCTGTATATTACAGCCAGGTCCCTGCTCTCACGGCCACGAGCGGCGAGTTCGCCGATCGTGGCCGTTTAACCCTTTAAGCACCGCGGGCAAAGCGACCGCAGTGCTTAAATAGCTGATCGGAGGGGGGGGCGCCCCCCTCCGGCGCCGATCGGGGCCCCCCGCAGCGAGATCGGAGGGTGCCGATCGGTTGCCATGGTAGCCAGGGGTCTAATGTAGACCCCTGTGCTGGCCGTGTATGCATACCTATTACATCCTGCCTCAGGCAGGATGTAATAGGAAGTGCATAAAATCACTACGTTCAGCCATAGAGCTCTATGGCTGAACCTAGTACAGGCGATCGCGCCCCCTAGTGGTCAAGTACACTCGGGGGCCTTGTAGTAAAAGTAAAAAAAAAAAAAAATAAAGTTTAAAAATAAAAAAAAAAATAAAAAAATATTAAAAGTTCAAATCACCCCCCTTTCCCCATTTCACAAAAAAAAAAAAATAAAAAAAAAAAAAAAAAAAAATATTAAAAGTTCAAATCACCCCCCTTTCCCCATTTCACAAATAAAAATAAATTAAAAAAAAAAAAAAAAAACATATTTGGTATCGCCGCGTTCCTAAAAGTCCGATCTATTAAAATATAACATTAGTTATCCCGCACGGTTAAAGGCGTAAACGGAAAATAATTCCAAACGCCAAAACTACGTTTTTTGGTCGCATCGCGTACCCAAAAAAAAATAACTAAAAGAGATCAGAAAGTCGCCCATATCCCATAATTAAATTAATTAAAAAGTACACTTCAGCCCGCAAAAAATGAGCCCTCACCCAGGTCCGTAGGTGGAAAAATAAAAAAGTTATAAGCCGCAGAACATGGCGACGCAACGCAAATTAGAAAAACCGTAAAAGTTGCGATTTTTTTTTTTAGTGGTAAAACATAACGAAAACTATATAAGTTTGGTATCACCGGAATCGTAACGACCCATAGAATAAAGATAACCCATCATTTTAAACGAACTATGAACTCCAAAAAAACCGTAACCAGCGCAAAATTGTGGAATGGCGTTTTTTTTTTTTTTTACCCCACATTGAATTATTTCCTGATTCCCCAGAATATTATACGGTATAGTAAATGGTACCATTACAAAGTACAACTTGTCCCGCAAAAAATAAGCCCTCATGTGTCTATATAGCCGGAAAATTAAAAAAGTTACGCTTATTTGAACGCAAGGAGGAAAAAAAAAAAAAAATTAGCATAAAAGGCAATGTCGGGAAGGGGTTAAACAATTAGCATTGGTCTGTGAGCGGCAGGGTGGAGGGCGAGGGGTAGGAGCTCGGCCTGTGCCAGCCAGTTCCAGACTAGCGGAACGTCTTAGCGCACAGAATGTATCATCTCTCCGCCAGGATCGGGGGAAAGTGCGGATCTAAAGCCAAATCTTATTTTGTTCTTTAATTAGGTCAGATTTGTTTCTTCTTTTGCATTGAATTATAAAGCCAGCAGTATTACCTAATTTATCTGTAGTATTTAGGGGTTAGTCAGATGTCAGACAACCAATAACAGTGAGATTATCAATGGGCGCATCGTCCTGTCCGATGTCAGGACCTCTGTGGGTACAGCCTAATTATAGTAAAGTGTATGCACATTACTGCCATAACCAGTGCCCACATGTTATATCTTTTATAGTCCGAAAATGATATTTATGTCTTGTTCCCAAGATGTATTACTGCCAGCGTCAGTGCCCAGCCTGCTGTGCCAACATGATCAGCACCAGTGACACAACATCATATTAGTAACACTAACCAATACATACCAACCTGCAGCCACCAATATAATCCGGGCCTGATGGAAGGTTCCAGGTGCCCCAGGCCAGGGGTGGCCAAACCTGTCCTCAAGATCTACCAGTAGGTTCTGTGTCTCAGGCCACCGGTGGATCTATAGTAGGAATGAATTAAATATGTGACCGTTAGTAATGACTACACCTGTAGTACTCGAGGATTGCATGCACTAGGCTAATACACATGTAGCTCCCCATGTAATGCTGCTAACACACGTGTACGGGCACTCAAGGACTCATGCATGTAATGCTGCTATACACACGTGTATGGGAGCTCAGGGACTAACCAGTCATACTGCCCATGTGCATGTAATGCTGCTATACACACGTGTATGGGAGCTCAGGGACTAACCAGTCATACTGCCCATGTGCATGTAATGCTGCTAACACACGTGTATGGGCGCTCAGGGACTCACCGGTCATACTGCCCATGTGCATGTAATGCTGCTATACACACGTGTATGGGCGCTAAGGGACTCACCAGTCATACTGCCCATGTGCATGTAATGCTGCTATACACACGTGTATGGGCGCTCAGGGACTCACCAGTCATACTGCCCATGTGCATGTAATGCTGCTATACACACGTGTATGGGCGCTCAGGGACTCGCCAGTCATACAGCCCATGTGCATGTAATGCTGCTATACACGCGTGTATGGATGCTCAGGGACTCACCAGTCATACTGCCCATGTGCATGTAATGCTGCTATACACACGTGTATGGGCGCTGAGGGACTCACCAGTCATACTGCCCATGTACATGTAATGCTGCTATACACACGTGTATGGGTGCTCAGGGACTCACCAGTCATACTGCCCATGTGCATGTAATGCTGCTATACACACGTGTATGGGTGCTCAGGGACTTACCAGTCATACTGCCCATGTACATGTAATGCTGCTATACACACGTGTATGGGCGCTCAGGGACTCACCAGTCATACTGCCCATGTGCATGTAATGCTGTTATACACACGTGTATGGGCGCTGAGGGACTCACCAGTCATACTGCCCATGTGCATGTAATGCTGCTATACACACGTGTATGGGTGCTCAGGGACTCACCAGTCATACTGCCCATGTGCATGTAATGCTGCTATACACACGTGTATGGGCGCTCAGGGACTCGCCAGTCATACTTCCCATGTGCATGTAATGCTGCTATACACACATGTATGGGCGCTCAGGGACTCGCCAGTGATACTGCCCATGTACATGTAATGCTGCTATACACACGTGTATGGGTGCTCAGGGACTCACCAGTCATACTGCCCATGTGCATGTAATGCTGCTATACACACGTCTATGGGCGCTCAGGGACTCGCCAGTCATACTGCCCATGTGCATGTAATGCTGCTATACACACGTGTATGGGCGCTCAGGGACTCGCCAGTGATACTGCCCATGTACATGTAATGCTGCTATACACACGTGTATGGGCGCTCAGGGACTCGCCAGTCATACTGCCCATGTGCATGTAATGCTGCTATACACACGTGTATGGGCGCTGAGTAGGGAAGCCAATCCCGGGGCATTTTTTCAATCCCGGGATTCGGGATTGAAAAATGCTCAATCCCGGGATTGGCTTTCCTAATAAAAAGACACCCTAGCTGCCCCACATTTACCTTCATTTGAGGGTGCAGCAGGGTTGCCAGGAACCCGGTTGCTGGGTGGGGGGGACGGGTTGTCCATGGTGCGGGCTGGCGTGCTGGCTGGCTTCGCGCTGGCTGGGTGGGCGGGTAGGCTTGCTGGCTGGGCGGGCGGGTAGGCTTGCTGGCTGGGCGGGTTCATAGCTGGCTGGGCGGGTTCATAGCTGGCTGGGCGGGTTCATAGCTGGCTGGGCGGGTGGGCTTGCTGGCTGGGCGGGCAGGTTGGCTTGCTGGCTGGGCGGGCGAGTGGGCTTGCTGGGCGGGTTCATAGCTGGCTGGGCGGGTGGGTGGGCTTGCTGGCTGGGCGGGCGGCGTGGCATCACATTGCCGGGCGCGACCTCTGCCTGCGCAGCGTGACCTCTGATCTCGTCACGCTGCGCAGTGCTGCCGGGAGAAGTCGGGCAGCGTCTGAGCGATGCTCAAACGCTGCCCGGCATTAGACTGTGCGCATGCATAATCTAATCCCGAAATCCCGGGATTGGAAACCCCGGCGTTTTGGGGGCCAAATACCGGGATCCCACCGATCCCGGGATTGGCCACCCTAGCGCTGAGGGACTCACCAGTCATACTGCCCATGTGCATGTAATGCTGCTATACACACGTGTATGGGCGCTCAGGGACTCACCAATCATACTGCCCATGTGCATGTAATGCTGCTATACACACGTGTATGGGCGCTCAGGGACTCACCAGTCATACTGCCCATGTGCATGTAATGCTGCTATACACACGTGTATGGGCGCTCAGGGACTCGCCAGTCATACTGCCCATGTACATGTAATGCTGCTATACACACTTCCTCTCCCCTTTCCGGCCCTTCCAACATCATGAACATTTTCTGTGCAGCCTAATGGTGGAATTTCACTAAAGCCACAAATGTACAAATCGAACATTTGTAATGCGCTTATTAAAAGAATCCAAGTCTGCAGAAGACGCCATTACACTGCTGCCATTACACTGCCGCCAGAGGCCGCGTTGGGAAAGCCTGGGCTGCGGTATTGCCGATAGATCCGCCCGTCTGCGTGTGTATTACATTCCCATGGACGTGGCCTATTATATTCACACTGGAGTGTTAACGTCTCGCTAATCCTGTGTCGCTGCAAACAGAATAATTGAACGTGCCGCTATTTATATGGAGGCATCTTCCGCAGAAACGGCGTGAATTCGCCGTCGGCAATCTCCTGGCCTCTTAAATTGGAAAAGAAGTGATGGAATAAGGTGCTTGCAGCAATTAGCCATAATTGGGTTTTATATTGCCTAACATAGAAAATAATTTTCTTTTGCATATTACCTTTAAAATAAATGGCAAGCGCGTCGCTGGCAGTAAATGCCCATCTGACAGGGCGGCATTAGTCGCCGATTGATAACTTAGGAACAGTATTGTGATGTCCTCCGACCGTTAATCTCGGCTATTTACCTGTCAGCGGCCGCACTGTTACACCGACGTAGGGCCATTGCCAGATCTTAAAATTAAAAAGTATTCCTTTATATTATTCATTCCCGTAAGAATTTATGGCGGTGGGTTTATAAGCTCAGCGCTTGTCAACAAACATAATTATGTTTCCATATAAATAAGATTGGTGGCGGAATTATACGGCCGGGACGCTGCTGATTTAAGCCCAGATTGGAGAAAACACGGTGACATTATTTCCTTCTCTTCGTTAACACTTTTGTTTGTTAATTATTTTCAGACAAACGAGTGTCCATTTAGGATCCTTGTTTATGGGGGATATCAAGAGGAGGAGGAAGGCCGCTCCGCTCCCAGGACCCGCTGTGTCAGGTAAGACGTCTGGTTTGCATATTGTGACCATCGGGTTCTTGCGTGTAAGGAGTCAGAGGTTGCTTGCTGAGTGCTGCCATAGTCTGTACCAGGGTCTGGTTCTGGTAGACTTGAGCTACTGACAGACCCTCATACACTCTAAGTAAAACATAATCCTTAATGCATATATACTACAACATGTAAATGTTATGTCCTGAATGTTCTCTGCGTCGGAAGGTGCCGCAACACTTGACAGACTTGTACCCCGGGGGGACGCGGCTCTTCCCCCATTACATGTGACACTTGCTGGATCGAGATATTCATTGCATTTCCCCCCAAATGCAAGTGGGAAATAGAATTGTATTTTATAAGTGGACGGTGAAGCCCAATATTTGCCTGTATAGAAATCCTGCGTAACCATCGTGGGGGTAAGAAGCATCTACCAAAATATACGTTTTCTATCCATGCCCAAAACATACGTAACCGCTTCCTGAAATTTACTCTGTCTACTTTTATTACATTTTATTTATAAGATGATTCACAGCGCCGTACAGAGGGCATACAATAGAACAGTGCAGCGCCGTACAGAGGGCATACAATAGAACAGTGCAGCGCCGTACAGAGGGCATACAATAGAACAGTGCAGCGCAGTACAGAGGGCATACAATAGAACAGTGCAGCGCCGTACAGAGGGCATACAATAGAACAGTGCAGCGCCGTACAGAGGGCATACAATGGAACAGTGCAGCGCCGTACAGAGGGCATACAATAGAACAGTGCAGCGCCGTACAGAGGGCATACAATAGAACAGTGCAGCGCCTTACAGAGGGCATACAATAGAACAGTGCAGCGCCGTACAGAGGGCATACAATAGAACAGTGCAGCGCAGTACAGAGGGCATACAATAGAACAGTGCAGCGCCGTACAGAGGGCATACAATAGAACAGTGCAGCGCCGTACAGAGGGCATACAATGGAACAGTGCAGCGCCGTACAGAGGGCATACAATAGAACAGTGCAGCGCCGTACAGAGGGCATACAATAGAACAGTGCAGCGCCGTACAGAGGGCATACAATGGAACAGTGCAGCGCCGTACAGAGGGCATACAATAGAACAGTGCAGCGCCGTACAGAGGGCATACAATAGAACAGTGCAGCGCCGTACAGAGGGCATACAATGGAACAGTGCAGCGCCGTACAGAGGGCATACAATAGAACAGTGCAGCGCCGTACAGAGGGCATACAATGGAACAGTGCAGTGCCGTACAGAGGGCATACAATAGAACAGTGCAGCGCCATACAGAGGGCATACAATAGAACAGTGCAGCGCCGTACAGAGGGCATACAATGGAACAGTGCAGCGCCGTACAGAGGGCATACAATGGAACAGTGCAGCGCAGTACAGAGGGCATACAATGGAACAGTGCAGCGCCGTACAGAGGGCATACAATAGAACAGTGCAGCGCAGTACAGAGGGCATACAATGGAACAGTGCAGCGCCGTACAGAGGGCATACAATAGAACAGTGCAGCGCCATACAGAGGGCATACAATAGAACAGTGCAGCGCCGTACAGAGGGCATACAATGGAACAGTGCAGCGCCGTACAGAGGGCATACAATGGAACAGTGCAGCGCCGTACAGAGGGCATACAATAGAACAGTACACGGAGACAAAACTTAACATTACAGTAAATAGATAACAAAGTACAGGAAACAAAGAGCATCACAATACAATACACACTACAGATTAGATGTGAGGGAGTACCCACCGTACTACTATGGCCAGGAGGTGAGCATTTACCACCAGGACAGTATGCGGGCAAAGATGGTGCGCTGCGTAGGAGAGAGCATTAAGTGAGGAGAGGGATTGCTATGACAACCGGAGGGGGGAGGGCCCTGCTTTGAGGCGCTTACAGTCCCCAAGGACAGGCCTTTCCCCTCTTAGGGATTTCTCACCCCTGTGCTGAGGCCGTTTCTGTTCTACCCTCTATAGACAACCTACACATATTGTACTTTTGTATTTTCAGCAGTTTTTTTCCCATTAGTCTGGATTACGATATCTGTACTATATTTAACACGCCAAAATAAGGGGTTCATTGAAATTTAAAGAAATGGAACCAGAAAACATGATTTTGTTTCTCGTATTATCACCACCACGTAGGTTGACTTATTTTTTTTGCTTCAGCAATAATGCCCTGTTCCGTGACTGTAGATAGGACCGCTTTCTCGGCTTACACACATATTGTGAGTAGTACGGCAGCCCAACAGGATTATTTTATAAGCTCGGCAACCTGCCTCATTAAGGATGGAATGTATGGTAGTACAGAGAACATGTGTCTGCATTTGCCATATGTACTAAGCTGCGGACGTTGGGGGCCTATTGGCTTAACACATTGTGCTATAGAGGGATCCGATCATTCCCAGGACCTCTGCGCATGTACGGAAAGTGCAGATTGTGTCAGAACATGACTGATTAGTATGAATGCGGTACGTGGTAGGATGTAGCACACAGGCTTGGTACATCACCACCTACGTAAGGGATCACATTTGTTCTGAAGCCCTCTCTATGTAAATCGTTAGTCTATGTGTAATGTTCCAGTGATGGATCTCTTCCCCCAAATGTATGTTATATTTACAGTGTAACATTAGGTCGTGATCACCATGCATTAGCACCATCATTTTAATCTGAGGTTCCCCTTTTTCTGGATGTTAGTTTTGGGGAGATCCAAAGAGCCTACTCTTCCTCTCCCAGAATGCCCCGGTCACCTATACAGAGAGGAGGCGAAAGCTGCGCCAATGACGGTTCTCTCCCAGAATGCCCTGCTCACCTAAACAGAGAGGAAGTGAAAGCTAAGCCAATGACGGTTCTCTCCCAGAATGCCCTGCTCACCTAAACAGAGAGGAAGTGGAAGCTAAGCCAATGACCGTCCTCTCGCTCTCCCAGAATACCCCGGTCACCTATACAGAGAGGAGGCGGAAGCTGAGCCAATGACCATACTCTTCCTCTCCCAGAATACCCCAGTCACCTATACAGAGAGGAGGCGGAAGCTGAGCCAATGACAGTCCTCTTCCTCGCCCAGAATGCCCTGGTCGTCACCTATACAGAGAGGAAGCGGAAGCTGAGCCAATGACCGTCCTCTCGCTCTCCCAGAATGCCCCGCTCACCTATACAGAGAGGAGGCGGAAGCTGAGCCAATGACCGTACTCTTCCTCTCCCAGAATGCCCTGGTCACCTATACATAGAGGAGGCGGATGCTGAGGTAATGACCGTCATCTCATGCTCTCAGAATGCCCTTGTCACCTATACAGAGAGGAAGCGGAAGCTAAGCCAATAACATTCCTCTCGCTCACCCTCTCCCAGAATGCCCTGTTCATCTATTCAGAGAGGAGGCGAAAGCTAAGCCAATGATCGTCCTCTCGCTCTCCCAGAATGCCCCGGTCACCTAAACAGAGGAGGAGGAAGCTGAGCCAATGGCCGTCCTCTCGCTCTCCCAGAATGCTCCGGTCACCTATACAGAGACGAAGCAAAAGCTGAGCCAATGACCGTCCTCTCCCAGAATGCCCCGGTCACCTATACAGAGAGGAGACGGAAGCTGAGCCAATGACCGTACTCTTCCTCTCCCAGAATGCTAACCATTACACCATCCGTACTGCCCCGTATATATAACACATGGGGGGATAGAACCCATGACCTCAGTGCTGTGAGGCAGTAATGTAACCATTACACCGTCCGTACTGCCCCGTATATATAACACGTGGTGGGGATAGAACCCATGACCTCAGCTCTGTGATGCAGTAATAAAACCATTACACCATCCGTACTGCCCCGTATATATAACACATGGTGGGAATAGAACCCATGACCTCAGTGCTGTGAGGCAGTAATGTAACCATTACACCATCCGTACTGCCCCGTATATATAACACATGGTGGGGATAGAACCCATGACCTCAGCGCTGTAAGGCAGTAATGTAACCATTACACCATCTGTACTGCCCCGTATATATAACACATGGTGGGAATAGAACCCATGACCTCAGTGCTGTGAGGCAGTAATGCTAACCATTACACCATCCGTACTGCCCCGTATATATAACATATGGTGAGAATAGAACCCATGACCTCAGTGCTGTGAGGCAGTAATGTAACCATTACACCGTCCGTACTGCCCCGTATATATAACACATGGTGGGGATAGAACCCATGACCTCAGCGCTGTGAGGCAGTAATGCTATAACCATTACACCATCCGTACTGCCCCGTATATATAACACATGGTGGGGATAGAACCCATGACCTCAGTGCTGTGAGGCAGTAATGTAACCATTACACCATCCGTACTACCCCGTATATATAACACATGGTGGGGATAGAACCCATGACCTCAGTGCTGTGAGGCAGTAATATAACCATTACACCATCCGTACTGCCCCGTATATATAACACATGGTGGGAATCGTACCCATGACCTCAGCGCTGTGAGGCAGTAATATAACCATTACACCATCCGTACTGCCCCGTATATTTAACACATGGTGGGGATAGAACCCATGACCTCAGTGCTGTGAGGCAGTAATATAACCATTACACCGTCCATACTGCCCCGTATATATAACACATGGTGGGGATAGAACCCATGACCTCAGTGCTGTGAGGCAGTAATGTAACCATTGCACCGTCCGTACTGCCCCGTATATATAACACATGGAGGAGATAGAACCCATGACCACAGCGCTGTGAGGCAGTAATATAACCATTACACCATCCGTACTGCCCCGTATATATAACACATGGTGGGAATCGTACCCATGACCTCAGCGCTGTGAGGCAGTAATATAACCATTACACCATCCGTACTGCCCCGTATATTTAACACATGGTGGGGATAGAACCCATGACCTCAGTGCTGTGAGGCAGTAATATAACCATTACACCGTCCGTACTGCCCCGTATATATAACACATGGTGGGGATAGAACCCATGACCACAGCGCTGTGAGGCAGTAATGTAACCATTGCACCATCCGTACTGCCCCGTATATATAACACATGGTGGGGATAGAACCCATGACCTCAGCGCTGTGAGGCAGTAATGCTAACCATTACACCATCCGTACTGCCCCGTATATATAACACATGGTGGGGATAGAACCCATGACCTCAGTGCTGTGAGGCAGTAATGTAACCATTACACCATCCGTACTGCCCCGTATATATAACACATGGTGGGAATCGGGCCCATGACATCAGTGCTGTGAGGCAGTAATGTAACCATTACACCATCCGTACTGCCCCGTATATATAACACATGGTGGGAATCGGGCCCATGACATCAGTGCTGTGAGGCAGTAATGTAACCATTGCACCATCCGTACTGCCCCGTATATATAACACATGGTGGGGATAGAACCCATGACCTCAGTGCTGTGAGGCAGTAATGTAACCATTACACCATCCGTACTGCCCCGTATATATAACACATGGTGGGAATCGAACCCATGACCTCAGTGCTGTGAGGCAGTAATGCTAACCATTACACCATCCGTACTGCCCTGTATATATAACACATGGTGGGGATAGAACCCATGACCTCAGTGCTGTGAGGCAGTAATGTAACCATTACACCATCCGTACTGCCCCGTATATATAACACATGGTGGGGATAGAACCCATGACATCAGTGCTGTGAGGCAGTAATGCTAACCATAACACCATCCGTACTGCCCTGTATATATAACACATGGTGGGGATAGAACCCATGACCTCAGTGCTGTGAGGCAGTAATGTAACCATTACAC